>NW_021145113.1:124628-159167 GCF_900634775.1 Gouania willdenowi
ACCCCCCCGAGGGAGGGCCCAGAGAGCCCCCCGCCCGGGACCCCAGCCAAGGCCCCACCCCAGCAGACGGCCATTATTTATTTATTTATTTTTTAATTTACATTTTGACAAACCTTGATTTTAATACAGATGCCTTTGTGGAAAATAAATTAGATTCCAATTGTGGAAGATTTCATTTTTTTTCTTTTTTGGTTTCTACATGATATGTTTACTGTCTGTAAGGGAACCAACAATAACTGTGGGGGTGAAAGTAACTAGTAACTTTAACTTTGAATACTATTTAATTGAGATACTTTTTACTTGTACTTGAGTATTTTATGTATGACTTACTTGTACTTCTACTTGAGGATATATCAGTACTCTTTACACCTCTGTGACTTATACAATGAAGCGACTTATATGTAAGTTTTTGGCCAACAGCGCCCCCTGGTGAGTAAAATGTTCATTAGTTTTCTATTGTTGTATAAGACGCTTCCTCATTGGTAGTAATTATGCCTGTAGTAACAGTCTATACATACAGTATATCCACTATGAGGAGTAAAATGTGTGTGTGTGCATTATTTAATTTAATATATTTGATCTTCCTATGATAATATGACATACATTTAATCACAAAAGGCAACTTCGATCAGATCAATGTTGACAGGTTGTCATGGCAACTCAGGCTAAAATGGAAGCTCAATGTTGACAGGTTGCCACGTCAACTCAGGCTAAGATGAAAGCTCAATGTTGACAGGTTGCCACGTCAACTCAGGCTAAGATGAAAGATGCAGAATCTCCACCATTCTACAGAATCTCCTCGTGCACCGTCAGAAACGACTAAAGTAGCTTTAATAATATAGATTAACGTTGACCAGCAGATGTCATCAGTGAGCAACGTTTGAGACCAAAGTGAGTTTCTAATAATAATGTCAACTTTAATGACTAATTTTGTGATTTCCCACAATCCAGTGAGTAAATACTGCTTGTTTTAATCTAAATGTGTTTACATATTTAGTAATAATCTTGTGTGAATGAGCTGATATTGAACGATCTTTGGAACGACTTTGTCATAAAAGCTCTTTTTAAATTTGTTCATTTTAACATTTAACATTTAGTCTGAATTGAATCATTATATACTGTGTGTGTGTGTGTGTGTGTGTGTGTGTGTGTGTGTGTGTGTGTGTGTGTGTGTGTGTGTGTGTGTGTGTGTGTGTGTGTGTGTCTGTCTGTGTGTGTGTGTTAGCGGCATATAATATATACATCAGAAACTATAACGGAATGTCTCACTGCATGTAAAGCTACATATTATTATTATTATTAATGTGACACATTTAACATGTGATCATTACTTTGTTTTATTCCAAGATATAAATTGTAAATTGAGGAAACATTGGAATTGAGCTGCTGAAAGGAAGTGACGGATTGCTGCTCTGCTGCTTTTTATGGGAACACCTTTAAACACTGAAGGGCTTAATTATAGGACGTCTAATGTCAAAGGTAAGTGACAATTTTCTAGCTGTTTTTAGCATTTAGCTCACTTTCTTAACATTTAAAACAGGGATTCACGTCTAACAACATGTTACATATAATTGTCTACAATATGTTTCAAGGCTGTAGCTATTGAATATTTTTGTAATCCAGTATTCTACTGAAAATTCCATAGATTAACAATTTTTTTTAGTTAAAGAGAAATTATAATTATACATGAGAAACTAACATATTTGACTTAGGAATGAATGAACCATTTGTTTCCTTTTTTAGATAATCAACACTTTTGCTTTTTAGCAAACGGCAATTGCATCTCAGGAAATGTGACAAGTTAATATAAAAATGAATAAAACAAACAGAATAACAACTTTCTACTTCTGCCAAGTCCAAACATCTTCTCAGATATCTACAACTACATAGATATCTTTATTTGAGGAACATTGAAGATAACTTGAACTAAAGTTTAGACTTGGTGATGTGATGTTTTCCATATCTTTAATTTTCATTCTACGGAGTCCAAATGAGGTTTGATATAAATGTAATGTTCATTTTGAAAAAAAAAAACAGAATTGAAGTGCAAATATATCTAACCAGTTTCTAGGTTAGAGATTAAATGTGTAAACAGTTTGCCATTGGTTTCCATCATCTACCACCCACCACTAAAATTCATGTGATGTGTGATATCATCTAAGAAAGGTCTCTACTGCTCATGGGGAACGTATTTTTTTTATATAAATTAGCTGTGAATGGATTAAAAAATAACCAATCAATTGCAAATCTGACTAAATAATCACGATTAATCACAATTTGTGAATTTCAGTCACAAGTTGCACAGAAATTACGTGTATTTATAAGTTACAAGTAAAGTAATTTAATTTGTTCCCAAACAAAATCACTGTTAAATGTAGTGTGTGGTCCATGCAGACTTTAAAGGTTTGTGCTATGTTAAACTTCAGTCTGTTATTACACAATATATTGGTTATTTTAAAGAAAAAAGATTGTACATTAAAATAAAATGCGCAAAAAACCTAACCTATAATTTAGAAAAATTCCAGTGTCAATATGAGAGAACTTTAGAACTAATTTGAACCTTAAACAATCAAACTATTGCACTTTTACATTCAGCTGCTGAGGCACAGCCGACTGTCCACATTACTACAGGATGACTGAATCAATGCTAAATACTAGAGGTGATTTCAGTGAGATGGACTCAGAAACATTAGTAAAGGAACGTTCCACAACAATGAGAGTGTCCTGTTAATGTGCTGCTTGTCTCTGTCCCTCAGTGTGTGGACATGTCTCCTGCCTGCAGTGGGATGTTTGAACATCACTTCCTGTGCTCCATCTGTCTGGAGGTGCTCACTGATCCAGTCACCACATCATGTGGACACAACTTCTGCAAAACATGCATCAGCACACACTGGGACACCAGTACCACCAGCAGGTGTCCCGTGTGTAATCAGGTGTTCAGCACTAAACCTCAGCTGAAGGTCAATATTATGATGCGTGAGATGGTTTCTCAGTTCAGACGTGAATCTGAGAAGAAAGCAGCAGCACCAGCAGAAGTTAGCAGCAACGTGAAAGTGATCTGCTTACCTAATGACACAGTATCAGACCTGGCTGACAAAATCTTGCATATCGTTGCAGATTACCCACATTTGAAAAATGTTGTGATTCATTTTGGGTTAAATGATTTAGCCAAGGAGGAGTCTGAGGTGTTAAAGCTGGATTTCACCCATCTGCTAAAAACTGTGAGCTGTATACAGCCTAAAGTGTTCATCAGTGGCCCGATACCTCCAGTCCGCAAAGGAGATCTGAAATTCTCAAGGATTTACTCTTTGAATAAATTTCTGTCTTCGGCTTGTGCTGCCCTTTCACTAAATTTTATAGAAAATTTTCCTATTTTTTGGGAACGTCGTCATCTTTTTAGAGCAGATGGACTGTGTCTAAACAAGGCTGGAGTAAAACTCTTCACATCCAACTTGTTTTACTTCACCAGTCACACTGCTATCAGTTCTGATAAAGACAGAGGACAACATGTACCATCGGAGAACAAAACAACAAGGAAAGAACATGGAGTCAATGAGCTTCCAGCAAGAAATAAAAATCGCCAAAATGAAGAGGTCAACCCAACCCCCGCATCTCAGGACCCACCTGCTTCACCCCAAAATTCACCTACTTCCACCTCATCCAGCTTCTCTCCTACCCCTGCCTTCTTGGATTTAACTGCCCAGATGAACGAGCTGGTTCTGGCTGGCACAAGACTAACACCCCACCCTTTACCCCACCATGGTCAATCTGCACCACCCATCCCTCCTCGAAGATACCAGGCTCAGGATCACTCTTCTCCTCAGGCCAGCTGTGTTCAACTTAGAGCGACACAGGCCTGATGTGAGCTGGGTCCAGACTGCAATAGCTCTATTTTTAGGAACAACCAGAAAAAGTCAGGGCCCTATGGAGTTAATGCAGCTTCTTTAATTCCTGTGGTGACAGGTAACACAGGTAAAATTGTGAAATTAAAGAAAAGCAAAAAGCTTTATAGAGATAAAAATTTGACTCCTATAACATGTCATCCAAAAAGTCCACCAGTGTCTCCAGTAAAGTTTTTAAAATTAGCTCTTCTTAATGATAGATCTCTTGTTAACAAGTCACTAATAATTAATGATTTTATTTTGACACATCACTTGGACTTTTTATTTCTTAATGAAACATGGCTGAATGATGGTATCAGTAATACTATTCTCAATGAAAGTGCGCCACAAGACTTTATTTATTTAAATAAGTGTCGTACTTGCAGGAAAGGTGGTGGAGTTGCTGCCATTTTTAAATCAATATTTCAGTGCAAAGAAATAACATTTGGTGATTTTATCTCCTTTGAATATATGTCATTCTTACTGAAGGGTGATTCAAGAGTTCTGTTTTTAGTCATTTATAGACCCCCAAAATATTCTGGAGAATTCATGGATGAGTTCGCTGAACTGCTGTCAGTTGTATGCACTGAATACAACTTTTTAATAATAACAGGTGACTTAAATATTCATGTAGACAATAACATGGACAATACTTCCAAAGAACTGTATGCTTTAATGGATACTTTTGGTCTTACACAACATGTGACTGGTCCGACACACACTCAAGGTCACACTTTGGATCTGGTTATCTCTAAAGGTGTTGATATCTCTGCTGTTGATGTAAGAGACTTAGCTCTATCTGATCATTTCTGTGTCTTTTTTGACCTAGAGACTGTAACATCTGTTCCCCCTAGTTATGTGTGTTTAAAGAAAAGGTACATAAATGAGAACACAAGTGCACAGTTTATGGAAGCCATAGCAATGACACCAACATTGAGTGCTGAGACAGTTGATGATCTTCTGGATGAGTATAATAGAAACGTCTGTAATGTCATAGATGTGGTGGCTCCAATCAAAACTAAGAGAAAACCAAACACACAGAAAACACCTTGGAGGAGGACTGAGATAATGCAGAATTTGAAATCTGACTGTAGAAGAGCTGAGCGTAAATGGAGATCAACAAAACTCCAAATTCATCTAGAACTATACAAAATAAGTCTGCGAAAATTCAATGATGGCTTGTTCAAAGCAAGGCAGCAATACTTTTCTGAAATTATTGCCAAAAATGTCAACAACTCTCGCACGTTGTTTTCTGTAATTGAAAAGCTCACAACCCCCCCAGATCAGATAGCCCCTGAATTACTGTCAGCTGGAAAATGCAATGAATTTGCTGTATATTTCAATGAAAAAATACAATCAATAAGGTCAAACATCAGAACAAACCAGCAAAATCACAAAAAGCTTGAACAGCTTCAACCACTGAGGGATGAGTCAATTACAATGTTAGAGTTTATTACAGTGAACCCAAAAACAATAGAGGAAACTGTTCAGCAGCTGAATCCATCAACGTGTTGCCTTGACACAATACCCTCAAACTTCTTTAAAACTGTTGTAAAGTCAATTGTCACTGATCTGTGTCAGATAATTAACTGCTCATTCCAATCAGGCACCGTACCAAAATCCCTGAAAGTAGCTGCTGTGAAACCGCTGTTAAAAAAGAGAACACTGGATGCCTCTATACTGGCTAACTATAGACCAATCAGCAACCTTCCATTCATGGCCAAGATCATTGAGAAGGTGGTCTTCAACCAACTGAGTCAATTCTTAACATTCAACAAAATATTTGATAAATTTCAGTCAGGTTTTCGTTCTCATCACAGCACTGAAACTGCTCTTATCAAAGTGATCAATGACATAAGGTTGAACACTGATTCAGGAAAAGTATCTGTTCTCATTCTGTTGGATCTAAGTGCTGCATTTGACACTGTAGATCATACAATTTTGTTGCACAGATTGCAAACATGGGTCGGACTAAATGGAAAAGTAATGCAATGGTTTAAGTCATACTTGGAGGAGCGAAGCTATTTTGTAAGCATTGGAAACTTTGAATCTGACAGATTACCAATGTCCTGTGGGGTTCCTCAGGGATCTGTTCTTGGACCCCTTCTGTTTAACCTTTACATGCTTCCTTTAGGACAAATTTTACAGAACTGTAAGGTTGATTATCAGAGCTATGCAGATGACACACAACTATATCTATCACTGAACCCAGATGACCATGGTCCCATTGAGGTGTTGTGTGACTGTTTAGAAAAAGTAAACTGCTGGATGAGTGAAAACTTCCTTCAACTAAACCATGACAAGACGGAGGTGATTGTCTTTGGTAACAAGGAAAAGAGGACTGCTATCAGCAATTATCTTGAGTCTCGATCTTTAAAAGCTAAAGACCAAGTCAAAAACCTTGGTGTTCTGATTGACTCAGATCTTACATTCAGCAGTCAGATCAAATCTATCACAAAAACAGCCTTCTACCACCTAAAGAACATCTCCAGAGTGAAAGGTTTAATGGCTCAGAAAGATCAGGAGAAACTGGTCCATGCTTTTATCTCCAGCAGACTGGACTATTGTAATGGTCTTCTGACAGGAATCCCCCAAAAGAGCATCAAACAGCTACAGCTGGTTCAGAACGCTGCAGCTCGGGTCTTAACCAGAACAAAGAGGTCAGAGCACATTACTCCAGTTTTAAAGTCTTTACACTGGCTCCCAGTCAGCCTCAGAATAGACTTTAAAGTTCTGCTGCTGGTGTATAAATCTGTGAATGGGTTTGGTCCAGAATACATCAGTGACATGTTGGTCAGGTATGAACCCAGCAGGTCTCTCAGATCTATGGACACAGGTCAGATAGTGGAGCCCAGAGCTCACAGTAAACATGGTGATGCTGCTTTTAGTTGTTATGCTGCAAAGAAGTGGAACAAACTGCCAGCAGAGCTGAAGTCAGCATCCAATGTGAACATTTTTAAATCAAAGTTAAAGGCACTTTTTTTCTCTACTGCGTATGATTGAGAGAGAGATTTTTTGTCATGTTGTTGATGTAATGATGATTTTACTGATGATTTTAATTGATTTTACTGATGATTTTAATTGTTCTTATTGATTTAAATGTTCTTATTGATTTTAAACAATTGAATGTTTTATCATGTAAAGCACATTGAGTTGCCTTGAGTATGAAATGCGCTATATAAATAAATTTGCCTTGCCTTGCCTTGCCTTCTCTGTGACGTCTGCACTGGAACCAAAGTAAAGGCCCTGAAGTCCTGCCTGGACTGTGTGATCTCCTACTGTGAGACTCACCTGAAGCCTCATCTGACAGCATCAGGCCTGAGAAGACATCAGCTGGTGGAGCCTGTGGAGAACCTGGAAACCAGGATGTGTCCAAAGCACAGCAAACCTCTGGAGCTGTTCTGTCAGAGCGATCAGACACGTGTCTGCTTGATGTGTTCTGTTTTGGAGCACAGGAGTCACCAGTTAGTCCCTCTGGGAGAAGATCTGTTTGAAGACAAGAAAGTTTATCTTCAGCAGATGATCCAAAAGAGACGAGAGAAGCTGGACGTGATCAGAGAGTCAGTGAGGATCAGGAAGGAAGCAGCAGACAGAGGGAAAGCTGAAGGTGTGGAGATGTTCACTGCTCTGATGGAGCTTGTTGAGAGAGGCCTGAAGGAGCTGATGAAGACAATGGAGGAGCAACAGGAAGCAGAAGAGAGAGAGGCTGAAGGTTTGATCAAAGAGCTGGAGGAGGAAATCTTTGAGCTGATGAAGAGAAGCTCTGAGGTGGAGCAGCTCTCCCACTCTGAAGACCACCTCCTCCAACACTTCTGCTCCCTGAAAGCTCCTCCAGCCACCAAGGACTGGACAGAGGTCATGGTCCATCCATCATCATATGAAGGAACTGTGCTGAGAGCTGTGGCTCAGCTGGAGGACACACTCAGTGACAAGATGAAGATGATGAAGATAAAGATGTTAGAGATGAAGAGGCGGCAGCAGTTTGCAGTAGATGTGACTCTTGATCCTCTTACAGCTAATTCTTACCTTGTCCTGTCTGATGATGGAAAACAAGTTTATGACAGTGATGTGAAGAAGAAACTTCCAGATAATCCAAAGAGATTTTCTAAATATATTAATGTTTTAGGGAAGCAGAATTTCAGTTCAGGTAGATTTTACTTTGAGGTTCAGGTTAAAGGAAAAACTGACTGGGATTTAGGAGTGGCTAAAGAATCCATCAACAGGAAGGCATATATTACTGCGACTCCTAAGAATGGTTACTGGACTGTGGCACTCAGAGATGGAAATGTGTATAAAGCATGTGGAGATCCTCCATTCATTCTTCATCTGAAGTGTGTTCCTGAGAAGGTGGGTGTGTTTGTGGACTATGAGGAGGGTGTGGTGTCCTTTTATGATGTAGATGCTGCAGCTCTGATCTACTCCTTCACTCACTGCTGCTTCACTCATAAACTACACCCATACTTTAATCCTGGTTTAAACCATGGTGGTAAAAACTCAGCACCTCTGATCATCTGTCCTGTCAATCAAAGTGAATGATCAGTGTCATGATGAAGTCTCACCAACAATAGATTCAATGGTTCTCTGCAACCATTCACTTCTCCAGGTTGGTTACACACTCCATCCAACCTAACATGTATGTTTCTCAACAGTGGGAGGAAACATTTCATTAAAGAAGTTTCACATTTGGTGTTTGGATTGTGATGAAATAAAAGTGGATTAAAAAAATATATTTTACAAAATGATTCATTGTACAAACATGTTACATGTTTTATGATCAGTTAAAATGTGTTAGTGGTTAGTAAAACAAGTACAGTGCCCGTCGGAAGTATGTATTCATGTGGGAGCATAAGGGGTATAATTGCGTATTTTTGTATCTTTCTGTTGTGTTTTTGTGCATTTTTTGTAAAATTATAGTTTTTTGTTGCCATTGCAGTGTGATTCTGGAATCTTTTTGTGTATTTTTATATCTTTTTTAGTGTAGTTTTGTGCATTGCTGTTGTTATTTTGTGTATTTTTGTATAAATATTTAGTTATGTGTATTTTGAGTCATTTTCATATGTTTGTTGTTGTTTGGTGTATTTTTTCTGTAATGTATGTATTTTGGAGTAATTTTGTGTGTTTTTTTTAGCCTTTTTGTATATTTTTATGCATTTCTGTTGTCATTTTGTGTACTTTTTGTATAAATATTGGTATATTTTTATTATAAATACTGTGTGTGTGTGTGAGCCAGCCATCTCCTCCGTGCGTTATCTATCACACATGTGAGCTTCTTGCACATAAAACATCTCAGGTTGTTAAGAGAGACACGGTAACTACGGTAGCCAGTTAAGTCAACTATTCATCAGCATGTATGTCTATGCTATACAACCCCTCGACTAACAGAGAAAGTGTGTCACACCAGTGCCACCACTGGATAAGTTTGTGTAGAGCCCTGATAATAATAAATATGTTAATAGGGATATAACAGCGCACGGTGGCTTAGTGGTTAGCACGTCCGCCCCACAGCAAGAAGGTCCTGGGTTCAAGCCCTGGGGTGGACTTGGGTCCTTTCTGTGTGGAGTTTGCATGTTCTCCCCGTGCTGCGTGGGTTTCCTCCGGTTACTCCGGCTTCCTCCCACAATCCAAAAACATGACTGTAAGGTTGATTGGAGTCTCTAAATTGCCCATAGTAGTGAATGAGAGTGAATGGTTGTCTGTGTCTGTGTTGCCCTGTGATGGACTGGCGCCCTGTCCAGGGTGTACCCCCACCCAGCGCCCTATGAGAGCCGGAGATTGGCACCGGCAGACCCCCGCGACCCTGTTAAACGGGAATAAGCGGGTATGAAAATGGATGGATGGATGGATGGATGGGATATAACATTAATAGTGAAAGTAGTAATAGTAATAAAAGTAATGTTGTAATGATATTAATGGTAATAATTGCAATAACAAAATAATAATGTACTAAAAACAATATTAATAGTAAACAATATTAAATAATTATAAGGTAATATAATGATAATATAGCAATGCTAATAATACAATGAGAACACCAGTAACTATAATAAAAAAAAAATATATATATATTAATAATGAAAAAAAATATAATGGTAATTATTAAGTCTCTGGTCTTTGGAGAGAGCAGACGTCTTTTTCATTCGCTCCGATAACACGACCTTGGCTACAGCTGGCTACAGCTGAACAGCCTGAAAAACTGGGCCCAAGACTGAAGGAAAATGGTGAAAAAACCGCAGGGAGGCCCTTCAGAACCCAATTCGGGTTTGGAAGAGGTCAAGGAGATGATATGCGAGGGTCTATGGAACCTATCTGCCGAGATAAAGTCGTTGGAAAAGACGCTGGAAAACTCACTGGTAAACCTACAAAGCGAAGCAAAGGTACTGAAAGAAAAGAATGAAAGAAATGCTGAAGAGATAAAATTGTTGAACGCCAGGATTGAACAGCTGGAACAAAAGGAAAGAGAGAAAGATGTCATCATCACAGGCCTAAAGATAAAACTCAGGAGTTACGCCAGTGACGAAGAAACAAAATCGATTGAACAACAGGTCATTGACTACCTGGAGTCGAAGGACATTGTCCTAAACCCTGACAACATCAACTCCTGCCATCTCCTGCCAAAGAAAAATGATAACAGAGCTGTAAAAATCACCTTCACGAATATGAAATTCAAAGGACAACTACTGAAGCAAGGAAATAAACTCAAGGAAACTAAGGTGTACATCAATGAAAACCTGACGAAACAAAATGCAAGCATTGCATGGAAGGCACGCCAAATAAAAAAAGGAGGAAAAATTGTGAAGACGTGGTCAAGAAACTGCAGGATTTACATCACACCACTGGGAGAAGAGAACGGAAAACCAATCCTCATCAAAACGATGGAAGACTTGGGAAAATACGAAGGATCCACCTAAACAACAACATTACTGATGGTAATCATGGATATGGACCCAGATCTATATAAACACTGGAAACAAAACTCAGACTGTGATTATTTTACGGAGACTGAATTAAATGTGGAAACCAAGAGTAAAAAAGGTCTGTCATTTATTCATTTCAATTGCTAGGTGGTGGGGTGATTAAGGATTACATTAAATTTAAATTCAAAGTGTTTATTGTCATATGTGCAGTTAGAAACACGTTTTTCTGTACAATGAAATTACTACCTTGCTTATGAACTAAGATATAATAATGTGTTTATACAAGTTGGATCTGACAGTGGAGAATACAACACTGCCAATAGAACTAACAACAGCTGGATTAGCCTTGATGTAGAGACAAAACAAGTTCCAAACTTGTGTGTCCAAAAGAGACATTCCCGAGTGGTGACATTATGGATGAAAAGGGAAAAACCTTCCAAACACCTTCGAAAGAGGAACTATTCTTGAACTGGAGGAATGCTAACAACGTCTGGCAGGGAACAAGGCCAACACGAACAATGATAGAGAGGAGGGGGAATAAAAAAAAGACAACACTGACTACAGATGAGAATACACAAAAAAGGACTGTTCAGAACAACTCAAGAATGTTTGACCAGAGAGACATGTAAACCCATGTAAATTTGCGATGGTAAAACAGGGGACGGGACCCGGATAAGCAAACTGCTTCTCTCGTCTCCTTTTTCGGCATGTACAAAAAAAAAAAAAAAAAAATGTAACCATGTCGGAAATAAACTGAATAAATAAATAAATAAATAAATAAATAAATAAATAAATAAATAAATAAAATAAAAGTAATTATAAGAATAGCAATAACTTCAATACAATAGTAAAATTATACAATAACAATAACAAAATTATATAATGAAAATCCATTAACTATAATACAATAAAAACAATAACAACAAAATAATAAGGTAATAGCAATAATAATAATACAATGAGAATACCAGTAACTATAATACAAAAAAAAGAATAATATAAGAATAGCAATAACAATAATGTGTGTGTGTGTGTGTGTGTGTGTGTGCGTGTGTGTGTGTGTGTGTGTGTGTGTGTGTGTGTGTGTAAAAGACAGAGACCCGAAAGTACCACAAAAAATAAACGTTTTGCAACACCAAAGTCGCAAATCTCATCTACATCCCATTGTAGTGCACGCACACGCGCATCAGCCGTGTGTGTGTGTGTTTGTTTACATTGCAGCTGCTAGCATCTTTCTTAGCACATAGTAGAATATGAGAAGAGACACTCACCGTTGCGCAGAACAAACAATAATCATAGTGGACCCATCCGCTCACAAAAACGTTACATTCCTCTGTCTGAAGAAGCAGAATGTTTGCAATAAGGTAACGACTATCAGCACAGGACCCGCCCACACTCATGGATGACCCGAGATTTAAAGGAAGTTTGGAATCACATGAATAATATTAATAACCATGAAATATTAACTTAAATGACTTTTAGCGGTACAAAAATGTTTTTAATATCGACTTTTTTTTCTTTTTAACCCGGTGACACGGTGATGTCATGAACCCGGAACCGGAAGTGGCGCGCTCTTACAGAGGGAGCCGTAATTATAAAATTAATGTTTTGACCATTTTGTCTTACCAAATTACTCCAAAATAACAGACGCACACACTCGGGGTACATGGAACGTGGAGTTGATTCACAGTTCATCTGTTTCGCCTTCAAAATGGATGCCGGAAGTCGTCTCTCAACAGATGGTGCGCTAGCGTCCCCTCGCACCCTGAGGTCAAAAGTTGAATAGGTTTAATTTCGGGGCCGTCCAGAAGTGAAATTAAATTAAAATAAACATTTGGAAATGACAAAATTACTCCAAAACAACAGATACACACACTCAGGATATTTGGAACCCGTCGACCGAGTTTCAGGTCGAACTGGCACCGCGTCGGTGAGATATTTGCTCCACACACACACACACACACACACACACACATCCAGACCTCCCTTGCTTTTATAGGTAGATAGGAATATGACGATTTTTTATATGAAATGTATTATGAAATGAGTGCATACAAAGTAGTAAATTAAAAAATAATTATTTTTGTGTAGTTGTATATTGCAATAATTAGGGACCTATAAAATATTTTTTTTCCCCCCCAATTCCTTGTTTTCCACTCTGATTTTTCTTTTAATTCCATTTTTTTTAGAAATATTAATATTTTTTTTCATAAAACATTAGATTTCAACTCCTGTGAGGAAACATAATAAATATTAATAAATAAAAAACAATTAGAACCCTTTATCCTTTATAGACGTGGGTGTCTTCAACATGGTCTGAATGATCTGAATAACATCGTTCACCGTTATCAGCAGCAGATCCTGCAGCGACCTGGTGAAGAACGCCATTGTTTGCTAACACTGTTACCTGTGTACTGGAAGTAATTCAATATATGGTTTCTGCACCGAGTATGCATGCGCACGTCAGTCACGTGTCTCATGTTTGTCCACATTTAAATGGGTCTATAGGTTGCCCCACTAATTCTCCAAGTTAAAACTTATTAAAAACCAGTTGAGGAGCACAGTGGTGCAGGAGAGACTGAGTGGACTTGCCATGTTGTCCATAGAGAATGAGAGAGCAAAGAAAATGGACATACAGAGCATTGTCGTATACCCTTCATATAGTGGTGAGTTGGTCTATAGTACTTCATATTGAAATAGTGTTTATGAACAATTTTACTAAACTTTATAGCTACTGATACAGGCTCTGAGTTGTAATGGTTAAAGTGGGTGTTAAAATGATACAGTCGCTATCCGTGGTGCTGAACTGCTTTAAATTTGTGTTGTTTTAATATTAGTGACCACGGAGTCTAATGTTTTTGTTGTTCTCTTGTTTTGTTATACTCTATTTCCTTTTGATGAACTTCAAAATGACAGTCGCTGTCCGTGGTGCCGAAGCTTGTAAGCCCCACTGTTGTGGGCATGTGTATGTTGTAAAATTATGTTATCATCATAACTCATTTGCCCCGCCCCCGGCCTGGCTCTGATTTGTTCCGCCAGTGGTGGAAGCACACATTGTTCTATTCATTTGTTTTTTTTTCAGTTGTTAATGTTCTTTATGTCCTGAGATTGAAAATGGACTAATACTTTATTATTTGTAGTGAATGTTTTTTTGGTGTTGCGTGTGTGAAACAATTCACGGTTAAAATGAATAATAGTAAATAATAATATTAATAATAATAATAAAACTACAAAGTGAATAATATAACAAGATGGATAATCTAATCTGTGTTATTTATAATGTTAAAGGGCTGAGTAGCCCTTTTAAGAGGAGAAAAGTGCCCAACTAAAACTATGCGATGAACTAGCTTCTCAGCTTCAAGGAACACTTGAAGCTGAGAAGAGAATGTGTTGACCAGCAATATAGCTCCTCATATAACAATGGGAGAAAGAGGGGCATCACAATTATTTTCAATAAATCTATTTATTGTTGTCATGAGAAAAACGTCTGTGATAAAGAGGGCCGGTATGTGATGGAAATTGGAAGTATAGGGGGCATTAAAATAACTCCATATATGCTCCAAATGAGCACAGCCTAAGTTTCTGCAGAAATATGGCACCATTGATAGCAGATAAAGCAGAAGGTATTATCCTGATAGGAGGAGACTTGAATTGTGTTTAAAGAGCACCTATTGATAGACTCCCTGCTTTTTTAACACTGATGGGGGAGTTAGGCTTGGTAGATCCCAAAGAGAGAGATTTGACCTTCTTCTTACAGGTTCACTCTACCCACTCAAGGTTGAATATGTTCCTAATGTCTGGAGCGGACTCCTTTAGAGCCACTCAATGTAATACAGATGCAATCTCCATCTCAGATCATGCCCCCAGTCTGTTTGAAACTAAATGTTGTGTTGTTTAAAAAAACAGTCCTTTAGTTCAGTTTTATATTTTCTTTATTAACACTTCTGTTCAGCAGCCATGTCTGTTTCCTTTTCTCTCTCTGTGCTCTCTGTACTCTCGCTCTGGCTGCTCTCGCAATTTCTCAGTATCAACTATACTACACTAAAGATGTGCCCAAATAACAACTTGGAATACTGGAGACAGAGCCAATGTATTTATTTTAAATAAAGAAATTATTAAAAAAAGAACTACAAAAAGGCATTATTGATGATCTTGAATTGATCGATAAGGATGGGGTGTCACAACAATATTATGGGAGGGAGCCAAATGTGTCCTAAGAGTAAACATAATTTCAATTGGTTCTAGATTAAAAAAGGAGAGAATTGCAGAACAATTAGAATTGGAAAACAAAATCTGAGAATTGGAGAGAGAATATCTAACAACACAAAAGGATGACTTACTGAACAAACTAAAACAGACTATAGACAAAAATTAAACAACTTAGTAACTTACAAAGCAGATGGGCAGCTGAGATTCACAAATCAAAAAAAATATGTATTTGGTAACAGGGCTAGCCACCTATTAGCATTTCAGCCAGAGTAGTGCATAAAATACAATGCAAGTACTGGGAATATGATGCTGCAGCCGAAGGATATGACAAAGGCATTTACCAATTATTACCAGGAGTTCTATAGGGAAGAAAACTGCCCAAATAAGATAAAAATGACTGAAAATCTCCTTAAATCAATTAATCTGAGGAAACTGCCTGAGGAGGAAGCTGATCAAATAACACACCCAATTACAAAAAAGGCATTTTTAAACTCAACAACAACAAATCTCCAGGGGTGGATGGCCTCCCTGGAGAATATTACAAAGCATTTGAAAAAGAGCTGACTCCACTTCTGCATAAGGTCTATAACTATGCACTCTCAGATGGTGTTCCCCCTTGGTCATGGTCTGAAGCCATTATTAGTGTTATTCACAAGGAGGGAAAATATCCAACACTCTGCACGTCTTATTTCCCCCATCAGCCTTCTCCTTTATTGCAAAGAGACAAGGAACAGATAAGGTCAGAAGAGCCTTAAATCTCCAAATAATCACACAATTACTTGTCTGCACATGCTGTCAAAGGTCAACACCACAGGAAGTGCAATCATTATGAGACAGCAATGCATATTTTGTTATTGCAATAAAATACATTGATTTATTTTATTGCTTAATTGTGACCATCACCAGCCCTCCCTAAGGAAGGGTAAGAAATCTTTTATTATAGGGAGGATATAAAAAGGGAGAGCAGTGTTACACCTAAGTGGAGGGGGAGGGGGAGGGGAAATGGAGCAGGGAGGAGAGACTCAAGGCAGGAAATAGAAAAGGTGGGGAAGAATAGACTGTTTTGCAGTGAGGGTGAGATGTGAGGTTGTAGAATAAATTGTGCTTATTATGTTGTGTAATCCAGCCAGTATAGTGACAAGTGTGAAGCTTAGCTATAATGGTGGTGGCTGTGAACAGGGGGAATGAGTGAATGGTAGTACCTAAAGCAGGTATTTGGGATTAACGTGTCTAAGGTTAAGCCCAGTATGAGTTTTATCCCACATCCCAAGGCGTGCCAGTGCATCGTATACCAGTATATGTGCAAAAAAAAAACCGCTACTGCAAACCCAGGAACTGCCCTGTGCCCGCAGATGCAGCCAGGCCAGCAGAAAGAGCGGGGGCCAGGGAGCCCCAGGCAACCCCCCCGCGGCCGAGCAACCCCCCAGATGCCCCCAAGATCCAAGGCCGAGAGGCAGTCACCGCCCCCCACACACACATCCGAGGAAGCCCCAAGCAGCCGAGCACCCAGCGCATCCCCCCACTGACCCCAACCCCCAACCCCAAGGCCCCCCGCCAGCATCCAGCCCCCCCCACCCACCCACACCCAAGCACCCAACCCCCCGAGGGAAGGGCCCAGAGAGCCCCCCGCCCGAGACCCCAGCAGAGGAGCCAAGGCCCCCGCCCAGCAGACGGCCAGAGCCGCGCGGAACGGGCAGCCGACGGGAGCCCGCCGGTGGGCCCAGAGCCAGCAGGGTCCGGACCCCAGGCCAGAAGGACCCGGAACGGAAGCAGCACCGAGAGCAGCGCCCCCAGGGATGACAACCACGCCCATAGTCGCCGAGGGCACCAAGGGGATGCTGCAAGCTGCCCCGCCGGCCCTCAGGTGCACCGACCAGGCACCCCAGAGCGCTTCTCAGTTTATATGCTGAGAAAGCATTTGATGGGGTGAACAAGACCTTTCTACAACAGACTCTGCTGGAGTGCTGCAGGAACTGTGGACTTGTGGGTGATCAAACGCACATATTTAGGGACTGCCCCATTTTCCAAAACTTTCAGACTGAAGTTAAAGGACTAGTAGAAAAGCTACTTAAAGCAAATCTTTCCCTGTCTATTCTTTTTCCCCTGTCCTTTATTGCAACCATATATATATATTTTATTGAGAGCTATAGGGCCCAATCTCAGGACTGTTGTTGCTGTTTGTATGTGCATTGATTGTTGTCAATAAAAAGTAAAAAATAAAAACCCACCAAAGAGTGTCATTTTTTTTTTTTTAAAAGGGTCTTAAATGCGACAAAGTTGCAAAATGGCAACCCCCCCCATGACCCCCATTTCCCTCTGCGGCTGGTGATTTTGTAGATACACTGATGACAGCCAGATTTGGACATAGCAGCTTTGTGTACATTTAAAACTGCATAGAATGAATTGGTTGCCTTGGAAACCATTTGTTGACAGTTTCACAAAGGCTGCTTTGAAGTTTTTCATTGAGCTGCTTCCGCTTTCATCTTTAGTCATTCTACAGCACAGATAAACTCTCAAAACAACACAACTTTTTGAAGCCAACATTTCTACAGAATTTTCTACAGAAATAGTGTCAGGAATATGGAATCATCTGCTCCTCAACGGTCTTTTCAAGACATCATTGAGACAAAAAGGTTTCCAGCCAAATTGTGGAATCTGGTGAATGACCCGGCCAACAATGCTATTTTCTGGGACAGCAGGGGTGAGATAGTCATCATTAACCAGTTCCTCTTAGAGAAGGAGGTCCTGTCCCAAGGGTGTGAGATCTCAGACAGACACTTCAAATCCTTCCACCGCCAGCTCAACCACTATGGCTTCGAGAAGCTTCGGTCCAAGGTCATTAAGGGGGGCTGTAAATACTTTCAGAACCCCAAATTCAAAAGGGAACACCCTGAACTTCTTCACAAGATAACAAGAAAACCAGTCAAAAACAGTGTCAATGCTGTGGCCAACCAGAAGAGGACTCAACAGCTTCCAGACCAAAATCAGCATGGTGGTGAAGGCAGTAATCCTACCTGCTCATCAGATCAACCTGCTGTTCACTATCAGCTTGGGCAGTATTTACCTGATTTTCACCAACAGCACCTTGAGTATTCCACTCAGTCGTTTTCTCACACTGGTTTTTATCAGTCAACACAGTGTTTGATCCCGTCTGGATTGGAGGAATCCACCCAGGTTCTGACCCCAGGAGAAACCTCGGAGCTGACGCTGGACGATTCAGACATGGAATTATTGTTAAAAATTGCAAATGAGATGATGCAAGGTTATTCTCCCATCAACTGCCCAGTCCAGGTTACTGATGAGGTTAAAAAAACCTGAACTGTCAGAGGACCATGTTTCACCCTGGGAGGTGAGGTCATCGTGCCCAGCACATGACTGAGCCCATAGGTTTTTGTGGTCAACATTTAACATGTTTTTTTTGTTGTTCTATATTTTTATTATAAGAGGAAGTCATTAAATAAAGTGAACATATACTATCATTACTGGTCTTTTTAAAAAAAAACAATATGTGAAACAAAGTGGTATAATTTTCTCTTGTATGACATTTTACTGTATCTTTGCTTCAAGATGAAAAGGAGAAAAAACAAACAAAAACCTGAATGGTCCAAAAATGGACGCCATTTTTCTCAGGACTTGTGTCCATTTAAAAAATCAGAACGATCAAATACATCACATTAAAAAGTTGTTTTGTAAAATGTATCAATATCTAAAACTTACAAAGTGTGAGTAAATTATTATTAAATTATTAAATATAAAATGTGATTGATTTTATAGTGATGCTTAATTTAATGTGACAGTGTGTTTCTCCAGCTCCTACAACATTTTTCCAGTTGATCAGTGTGAACTACTGCAGTGTCGTCTGTGGCACACACACAAATGTCAGTGAGTGGATGGCCTCCATGGAGAATATTACAAAGCATTTAAAAAAGAGCTGACTCCACTTCTGCATAAGGTCTATAAATATGCTCTCTCAGAAGGTGTTCCCCCTTTTTCATGTTATTTAACTTACAAAACATACAAAATAATTGGGGTGCACTGCAAACAAACATAATGTTACCACCACCAGATGGGACTGTCAGCTCCTGAATCAGCATTAAAACCTAGGATTAAAATGGAGCAGGAATACACAACAATATACACAGTCTGCCGTACAGCGGCTTAGCACCAATCATATAAAGAAAAGACGAGTGTGAGCAGAACACACTAGGAAACACAAACTTAAAGACGTGCAGGTAGCAGGTCTATGATGCACTGTAATGGCCAGCAGGACATAAACAGTGTATTCACAGGCAGGCCACGCCCAACGTTCACGCCACAAACAGCAGGGATGTCCACTTCCTGTGTCGTACCAAAGTAGTGATTGTTACGATCATGCTTTGATTGTTAAAGATGGATTATTATTCATGGTTCCTTTTTTAACTAATTTCAACTTAATCTAAATCTAACAACAAAACCATGTACGTAAACAGAGACAAAACTGATATAATCCAGACAGTAAGATTAACACTAAAAAGACAGTTTGAGAAAAATACACAAAATCTAAATTAACAAACAAAAATTATTATATTTTAAATATTAAACAACTCATATATACCTAATAAATCAAATAAAGCAGACACAATAGACCCCTAAATGATCTATAATTTGATAATAATAATAAAATTTCTACCTAAATAAATGCTTTTGCTATTCTGTACATTACGTGTTGTTAAAGTTAATAGTATTCATAGATCTGCTTGACAATGTCATATATTCTCCTTTTTCTATGAAAGTGTAATGTTGCTAGGCGACCAGCCTGCTACCTAAACGTTAGCTAAATACTCTCTGGGTTCTAGACTCAAACACGCTGTAATTCAGTCTTTAGATCAATGTGTCCAACTTGTGATACAGTAAAATCAACACCACTGTAAACATTTGAACACACTGTCAGACTCAGATCCACCTTTTTCACTCAGTGATGTTCTGATGAACTTACTGCAGCACTGCCAACAGTAGTTGTTGATGTAACTCACTTTCCTTTACACAGGAGATCTGATCTTTAGATATTGGTGTATTTTTTTATTCAGCCTCTGTTGATCATCATAACTTCATAGCATTTATTCAGACATTCTCAACACAGACACATGGTGATACAGGACTGTGGACCAGAACATGTTATCAGGAGATACAAATGATTTCAGCCTGTCTCACTGTGCCTGATAGAAAATGTATCCCCTCTATAATCCTCAGGTGATGGACTAACATCATCTGCTTTATTCTGTACACATTTATCATCATTTATAATAAAACTAGTGAATTAGGAACAGTTTCACTTTTGTGGAGAAGAAGAACATGAGACAGATGTGACCTCATGCTTTTTGTTCTCAGATGGTTCCACTTTTAGGCGTCCGGAAAGAAGATATGTCGTGTTGACTTCAAAATAGTGTTGGATGAATCTTATAAGATGGGAACAGGTCCTGATAGAAAAAACAGGCTGCGATCAGTGGGAGGGGCCTATAATGTCACTGTAAAATCCTTCGCCGTCACATTGTAAATGCTGTATCTTTGCTATTTTTCAATGGATTCACATCAAATTTACAAGTATTATTGACCCCAAGATGAGCAAAAAGATACATTATAACCCCGCCCAAAACCAAACAGGAAGTCAGTCATCTTGTCTGTCTGTCTCACAGAGGACTCAGAGACACTTCTGTCTATCTCTTTGTCTGTGTGGCTGTCTGTTTTGTATCTGTCTGTCTGTCTGGCTGTCTGTCTGCCTGTCTGTCTGTCTGTCTGTCTGTCTGTCTGTCTGTCTGTGTAGCTGTGTGTGTCTGTCTGTCAGTGTGTCTGTCTGTCTGTGTGTGTGTGTGTGTGTGTGTGTGTCTGTCTGTCTGTCTGTGTGTCTGTCTAAGTGTCTGTCTGTCTGTCTGTCTGTCTGTGTGTGTGTGTCTGTGTAGCTGTGTGTCTGTCTGTTTGTCTGTGTGTGTATGTATCTGTCTGTTGGTGTGTCTGTCTGTCTGTGTAGCTGTGTGTGTCTGTCTGTCGGTGTGTCTGTCTGTTTGTCTGTGTGTTTGTCTGTCTGTGTGGCTGTGTCTGTCTGTCTGTCTGTCTGTGTGTGTCTGTCTGTTTGTGTAGCTGTGTGTGTCTGTCGGTGTGTCTGTCTGTCTGTCTGTGTATGTGTGTCTGTCTGTCTGTCTGTCTGTCTGTCTGTCTGCCTGCCTGTGTGTCTGTCTGTCTGTGTGTTTGACTGTCTGTAGGTGTGTGTGTGTGTGTGTGTGTTTGTCTGTGTGTCTGTCTGTCTGTTTGTGTAGCTGTGTGTGTCTGTCTGTCTGTGTGTCTGTCTAAGTGTCTGTCTGTCTGTGTGTCTGTCTAAGTGTCTGTCTGTCTGTGTAGCTGTGTGTCTGTCTGTCAGTCTGTAGGTATGTCTGTCTGTCTGTCTGTAGGTGTGTGTGTGTCTGTCTGTCTGTCTGTCTGTCTGTGTAGCTGTGTTTGTCTGTCTGTCCGTCTGTTTGCCTGCCTGTGTGTATGTCTGTCTGTCTGTGTGTCTGAATGTCTGTAGGTGTGTGTTTATGTGTGTGTGTGTGTTTGTCTGCGTGTCTGTCTGTCTGTGTGTCTGACTGTGTCTGTCTGTCTGTGTGCCTGCCTGTGTGTCTGTCTGTCTGTGTGTCTGACTGTCTGTAGGTGTGTGTGTGTGTTTTTGTCTGCGTGTCTGTCTGTGTAGCTGTGTCTGTCTGTCTGTCAGTGTGTCTGTGTAGCTGTGTGTGTCTGCCTGTCTGTGTAGCTGTGTCTGTCTGTTTGTGTCTGTTTGTCTGTCTATGTGTGTGTTAGTGTGTGTTTGTCTGTCTGTGTGGCTGACTGTCTGTAGGTGTGTGTGTGTTTGTCTGCGTGTCTGTCTGTGTAGCTGTGTCTGTCTGTCTGTCAGTGTGTCTGTGTAGCTGTGTGTGTCTGTCTGTCTGTCTGTCTGTCTGCGTGTCTGTCTGTCTGTCAGTCTATGTGTCTGTCTGTCTATGTTTCTGCCTGCCTGTCTGTGTGTGTGTGTCTGTGTAGCTGTGTGTCTGTGTCTGTCATTATGTGTGTGTCTGTCTGTGTTGCTGTCGGTCTGTCGGTGTGTCTGTCTGTCTGTGTAGCTGTCTGTCTGTGTCTGTCTGTCTGTGTCTGTCTGTCTGTCTGTCTGTGTGTGTGTGTGTGTGTGTGTGTGTGTTTGTCTGTCTGTGTCTGTCTGTCTGTCTGTCTGTGTGTGTGTGTGTGTGTGTGTGTGTGTGTGTTTGTCTGCCTGTCTGTCTGTCAGTCTATGTGTCTGTCTGTCTGCGTGTCTGTCTGTCTGTCTGTCAGTCTATGTGTCTGTCTGTCTGTCTGTCAGTCTATGTGTCTGTCTGTTTGCGTGTCTGTCTGTCTGTCTGTCAGTCTATGTGTCTGTCTGTCTGTCAGTCTATGTGTCTGTCTGTTTGCGTGTCTGTCTGTCTGTGTGTCTGCCTAAGTGTCTGTCTGTCTGTGTGTATGTTTGTTTGTCTGTCAGTGTGTCTGTCTGTCTGTCTGTCTGTGTAGCTGTGTGTGTCTGTTTGTCAGTGTGTCCGTCTGCCTGTCTGTCTGTTTGTCTGTCAGTGTGTCTGTCTCTTTGTCTTAGTGTCTGTGTAGCTGTGTCTGTCTGTCTGTCTGTCTGTCTGTCTGTCTCACAGAGGACTCAGAGACACTGAGGAACCAATGAACCAAATCCCAAACCCAGGATACAGAGTGTCAGTGAAGGAGGTACAGATGGTGTGGATGAGTGTCAGAGAGTCAGAGGAGACTTCATAGAAGGACAGACGTCCATCAGGACAGTCCACATACACTCCTACTCTACCAGAGGAACCACAGGGACAGGAGGTACGTGTGACTATGTTATTGTGTCTGAAGGAGTAAAAACCACTAGAACATTCCAGACTCCAGGACTGATTATTAGATCCAAACAAACAATCATAACTGTTTCCTTTCCTTCTGATTCCTCTGTAACTCACTGCTATAGAAACATCTCCATTCCACTCCACCTCCCAGTAACAGCGACCAGTCAGACCAGTACTACACAGAACCTGATAGATATCAAATCTGTCCTGATGATCAGGATAAAGCTGCTTCTCCTCCACACGTGTCACCATCCTGTTGTTGTCAGACAGTCTGAGGTATCTGTTGATGGAGTTTGTGTCGAGGTGAATGTGACAGAAATCTGATGAGACACAAAGAAACAACAGTTGATCATGTGATGCTTCATTGTCTCTGTATCACTGACATGTTCATTCACTCAGAGCTTCATGAGGACACTTTGAATGAACACACACACACACTTACACTTCCTCACACCAGCTTTGATCCTCTGCTCTCCTCCATGGTCCGCCCTGCAGGAGCAAACACAGGCAGTGATTTACACACCTAAAGAGTCCAAAGTGCTGCTCAGAAACCTGATGCCATCTCCATCAAGCTCTCCATGTTTCTACTGGTTTGTCTTCAACAGCTTCACCTTCTTCATCTCCTTCAAAGTGTTCCTCTCTTCATCCTCAATGATTGGTTCCACCTCCTCTGATCTTAACTATACACTATTATATATATGTATATTTACACTATTTGGTCCTTTGCAGTTTAAATAAGTTTGGTAGTCGTACATATTTTTATTCTTTTTAGTTTTTGAATGTGGATAATATCACACACTAAATCATAATTCTCCCTTTAGAAATACATTTGTCTTATGAATTCTAATACATTACAATGATAAATAAATGAATAAACAAACCTATTGATTGACTGTATATAGTGATTATTTCAAAAACATAATAAAAAGGAAAATTAAACATAAGACATCAATACATATTCACAGGAGTATAATTTACTAACCTCTCAACACTTCTCTTTAATAAATAATAACAATAATCTTGATAAAATATATTTATGACTTTGTATCTAAAACTTCAACATTCACAACATTCAAATAAATGTACATATATATATACACTAACACATATAATTACACACCCATATATAACTGATAAATAGAGATTGATAAAATACATATACACCCATACATATATATCTACACATAAACACACACATGAAAAAAATAAAATATAAAGAAACATAGATTTGAAAATTAGCTGAACAACTTTACACAAATAATTAACACTACACAGCAAAAATTGGAGTGTTGATATTTCAGACGTAAATGAATCAGAGTTGATTTCCACTCTTAGGGTGTTATTTTAACACATTCTGATTCAAATGGTGTTCAGTGTTGGAGTTGTTTAACAGAGTTAGTCACGTCCAAGCAAATCAACACTGTAGCGATGTCCTCCTTACATCTCTACAGTGTTAATGTGCCTTGCTTCAGCAATGCCCCTGGACTTCAGGCTTGAAACCCCGTGCATTGATGCTGTGCGCGCCATTTTCCATCTGCTGGAGCTGCTGCTGAAGTCGAGAGGAGTTTTTCCGCTGAAGGTAAGTTAACTAATTCAAAATTATCAATAGTGTCAAATGACAGGCAGCATTTAAAAATGAAATATCTACTTTCTAATATATTTTAGCTATGAGTTGGACATTAACATGCGGTTGCACCGGAGCGGGTGAAGATATTGTCAATTAATGTCGGTTCGGTTCGGGTTGGGGCGGGTAATTTGAACGGACAGTCGCCTTTTCGTGTGATGTGTCCATGTATAATAACATGTAAATTAAAAAGGTACTGTGTGTGTGCGTGAAGTTATGTGTTTGGGCTCCCATTGGCCAATTTAGAACATTACGACTGTCCATGAATGCATCACACCTGCACAGCTCATCAGCGCTGGCTAGCACCGTGCGCAGTACATCGTGAGGCGTGTGCACCATGTGGAATATCCTTTTTTCTTGACTAACCGTAACAACATGGAGGAGGAAATGCGGTCAAAGATAAGGTCAGGAGTTTACAGTTATTTTGTTACGCTTGCTTGGTGAAGCAAGCACTTGTTCACCGAAGTGTTCGGTGAAATGTGCTAATGATGCAGCTGTTGCAATATGGAGTCTGTTTCCACTTTCCATGCATACTAGCTAAAATATAACGGATTAGTATGACCATTATGTCTGTGGATTTTATTCTTGCTGGTTGGGTTGGGGCGGGTTCTGTAAATAGAGGCAGAAGCTCGGGGCAGGCGGTGCAGGTTGGTTTTAGCCATTTATGCTGGGCCCCGCCGGTTGAAAAAATCCCGACCCCGCGCATCACTAGCGTCCACTATGTATATTGGATGTAAACCTGACGCTTTCGACGGGTTCTGCCGTGTCCGGTGTCAACGTGCCTTTAGAGTGGCCAGATGCAGAGACTACCCCGCCACCGCTACCACAGAGGTCGGACTCAGTGGACTTGACTGTGCCGGTGTTGTGACAGAATCTGTGACCTGACAAAAACTGTGAACACAGGGTGCGGTGTCAGTTGACCTGTAGCTGGGATTATTTGGTTCGACAAATTCGACTGTACGTTTTAGAATGTTTTTGAATATTTTGCAGAAGTTTTTTACAGTTATGTCATCAGTGCTAGTCTGGGGCAAATATTTTTTTTTTTTTTTTTTTTTTGTTCAATAATTTTTACACATTTAATTATGTACAAAACTCTTACATAACTTTTTTTTGACTGGAAAAGGCAGAAAATTAAAAAAAAACCCAAACAATTTATTACAAAAGACTAAAAACGGACGTGAGTAACATTTGATCAGGATTCATCACAGAAATCTGGGGCAAATAAAATGTTCAAGGGGGCACCATTGATTCGTTTTACCATTCACATGTCCAAAAATCGCAGATGCACTCTATCGGGCCATGCAAATGTACAGACTAAGTGACCAAGCTTGACAGGATTATTTTAAAATCCACTGCATGTGTGTCAAAGCTTTGACAGTCTTTACAGGGTATAACCTGCATGATGTGTGTTTATAAGTGTTATTAATCATTTCAACTTGAATTGCTTCATTTTGTTTTGTTTTTTACATCAAGTGCTTATTACTGTCAATTTAATTTATTTGTTTTTTGTAGGTCTCAGCATGCTGATCCAGGTTCGTTACTGCCAACAGCAGAAGTATGTGAAGGTGAATGATGTCGATGGACAGTTTGATTTCATGGAGTTCCATGAAAAAGGTTTGTTTTTACATATAGACTAAAAATTGAATGAATATTGTGTATGGGATTTTATCTAAGTCTGTTTTATCTTTTTCTAGTCATTGAGAGATTTTGCATGCCACCTGACGCAAAAGTAGTGTACAAAGATACAACGGGAACAGAAGTTGATGAAGACATTTTCAGTGACCTTGTCAGCCAAGGCAGTCTGGTTCTAACAGCTTTCTCAAATGATGGTAAGAAATGTAGCGGTCAATGGTATGACCCAATCCAATTCCAGATGGTGTAACCTATATATTTTTTTCTCAAATCTGTCAACAGTGTTAAGTATATTGTGGAATTAATGTAATTCACTTTTGCAGTGCAAAATAATTGTTTTTCTTTTCCTTCTAGGGTTTTCCGATTCCTCCTTGTCCTCTCCATCTGAGTGGTCTGAATCTAGCTTCAGTTCAAGTGCATCAACTATACTTCTAGATGAGGTCCCTAGGAAGAAATCCAGAGTTGAAGGAATAATCAATGCAGCGTCTGCTAAAAAGGTTGCAACAATCCTCACTTCTCACAGATTTCTTTAAATGTATCTATCTATTATTCTGCTGTTAATCACAATTTTTCTTGGCTTTCTTTTTTTTTCCTTAAGTTGATCGAAACATTACTTGAAACCAGTTCAGGTGGTAAAGAGGTTCTCGAGGAATATCACACAACACAAACTCTTACAGATGCTACCCGAAGACTACTGGTCAATATAATAGTGGCCCACATGATTGATAAACATGGGTAATCTTGTCCTCTTTATTAAGACTTTGATAAGAAAAATAACTGTTTAACCATTACATAAAGAATGCAAATTACATAAATAATTCCACCTCAATCTTTCTTCTCAGGCACATCCCCACCAAAGCTATTATAGAAGAATATGCTCTGGGGATAGTGACTGTGTTCCCGTCCCTCAAAGACCCTTACTTCAAGAAAGGCTATGTATGTATAGTTATTATTTTACTTTTATTTATTTTATTTTTTTTACATAATTTGTATGTTTTGAGTTGTGTTTGAGGGGATGTTCAAATTCTAAGATTACTTATGAGTGACAACACATTGTGAATTAATTTCCATTTTAGGAACACTTCTATGAAGCTGCAAGCAGCACAGGCTACATTTCTTGGCGTCTGAAGACAGTCAAAAGAAAGAGTCGACGAGGATCTGTAGCTCCAAATAGCCCCACTGGCTTTTCGCAAGGGGGAGGAGGAGGTAACATACTTGCTAAGTGCCTTTTAGACTATAGTCACCATTTTTGATGTCAACCAGTATAGAATTGAATGAAAGGGTTTAAGGGTCTTATGTTCTCACCTTTTCCACAACTCTGTATGTCTGAAATGTTATTTTGTTTTTATTTACCTATCTGATCAGCAGATAGGGCTTATTTTCTTTAAACTGTTGTGTTCTTTCCTTCAGGGGGCCCTAATTTGCAACGATCCAGTGATGTTGAGAAGCAGCTTGAGGGAGATGCCTGCCAAGAGGCAATCTCTTTGCTCAACCATGCAACAGACACTTCTTTAATTCTCCAAAAGATGAGAGAGACATTTCAACATGGTCGAAAACTTATCAATGACCCTGCCAAAATTGTTGATATCCTGTCTATCTTCCCAAGATTCATGGATACAAAAGGATTAGTAAGTATGCAGTGGTCTATGTTTTGAAGGACTTGAAATTTGGTTCTGAAGGTGGTAGTAATATATTTTCTTTCTCACAGGTGAATCAAGACTTCACTCTTCTGTTTGATGATGAGGTATCCACCAGACTGCTTCAGAAATGGGATCCGATCTTCAGATCTAACGTCATCAAAGAGGCCAAGCAGCTCACCTCAACACCGGAGCTGCGTGAATTGGTTCAGTCAGCAGAGAGTCAACCAGGAAGTGATGAGGCAACAAGTGAGTTTTGCTCTTTAGAATTTGTTACAAGCAGTTACATTCCAAAACTCTATTAAATAAGAATTATTTGATTTTATTACATTTTTTTGTAACTAAATTTCTTCAATGTAGATTGTTTATTTCTTCTCTAAGAAATAAACGTGAATGACTCAAAAGAAGATGTTTACTGCCTACTACTAAGTGAAGGCTTATGGTTGTTCACTAGTTGATCATAAAATTTAAAGCATTATATTCACCATTTAAACATTTGAGGATTGATGTTTTTAAATCAGATATATTGGGGGCTATATTCTCTCAGCTCTTGCTTCACTAACATCCTTTAACTGTCAATTTACAATTTATTGCAGCACACATCAACTTAAAAAATTCAGGATTTTCAATCTTTTCAACATTGTAACTGCTTTTAACCCTTTGCAAACCATTCTGTTCAGCCTCCAGAATTCACAAACTTTCAACAGGAAAATGCTCTTTATTCTAATCTCGTTTTAATTAAAAATATCAAATTAATGCATTTCAAAGTATTTTCCGTCAATTCATTCTGTCTGTTCTTTGTCTATAGCTTATGACAAAGAGATGGCCTCCCTTTTGTTGCTGTTATATCTCCTTCCGCCACCACCTGGGGGACCGAAATCTCCAAAAATAAGCGCCTCTGATGCAGTCAAAAAACTTGACGTCTTTCACAAGGTAATTTAATATTTATTCATTTTTATCATGTTTAAAGGTGGTCAAGAGGTGGATGAAACAAATTAGACAAGTTACAGAGGGTGTTTGTGTTCACTTCTGTCATGCTGTTTTCTCTGATTTAACTTGTGTCAAATGTCCCCTGTCCTTGTGTAAACCCTTAGTCTTGCTGCAGTTTGGAGGAGCATCTTCGGAATCAGCAGTGCCAGCAGCCATACCTCCTAGCCGTTGGTCGCCAGAAGAGGAACATCGACAGCTTCTACATCTCCATGGACAAACATCTCATCCCTTGCCAGGCAAACCGTTTCATTGGGGCATTTGATTTCCATGTTTGCAATAACTATTCATTTGATATAATGCATGACCTTCTTGAAGGTGTTGCCCAGTATGAGACCAAACTGTTATTTCAATATCTCATAAAAAACTTTATATCAGAACAGGACTTGCTTTCCCGAATTTATGGATTTGACTATGGTTTTTTAGACAGAAAAAACCGCCCCACAAAAATCATTTTGGATAGTGCTGGCAATGGCATTGGCTTGAACTCCATCCAGACATTGTGTCTCGTGAAAAACATCCCTCTTTTGTTTGGTGACATTATTCCAGCGGGAAACGGACACTGGGAATTACTACTACTCTTACTCCAAATAATGGACATTGTTCTTTCTCCTTCTCTCACTTTGGGTATGACTGTGTATTTGAAAAATCTCATTGTTGACCACTACAAATTATTCAAGCACTTGTGTCCTCAAAGAAACTTGATTCCCAAGCATCATTTTATGATTCACTATCCATCTTCTATTTGGAAAATTGGCCTCTTATTGTTTGTCTGGTCTATGAGGTTTGAGGCGAAGCACAAATTGTTTAAAAATTATTTAAAAAATTTCAAAAACATAACCAAATCACTTGCAAAAAGGCATCAGATGGCCATTGCTTTCCACTGGGAAACTTTTCCTTTTAAAAAAAAAAGGAATATGGGCCCATCAAATCATTTTCTCCAAGATATGTGGTCAACAGTGAAATGCTTCAAATGATGTCAAAAGAGGTGTTCGAAACAAGTTGGGTGAAAGTTGATGGCGTTGAGTACAGAGCTGGACTTGTTGTTTGCAATTCAATGGAGGAAGAGATGCCAGTCTTTGGTGAAATACTTGATGTACTTTTGCTTGAAAATGACATTTTTTTACTGACACTGGAGCTTTTTACAGTGAACTTTGATGACCATCACCATGCGTTCAAAGTGAAACGAACAGAAAAACAGCATGTCATAAAAACAATGGAACTGAAATGTCACCAACCTTTTGATATTCAAAGCTCATATGGAGCTACAAATGAAAGTTTATATGTCATACCTTCATTCACAATCTTTTAATTGTATAATGGGAGAAGAGCCATAAAATAAATATTTTTGCAAATGCATCATTTTTCTTGGAATTATGTCATTGTCAATCATTTTAATTTTACTACTAGTTATATTAAATTATTTCATAATTAGAAGTAAGAACTTTGTATGTTTTGTTAATGTAACTCACTAAACCAGGTTACAAAGGAACTCTGAATCAGTATTAATAACTCGATTAGTGTTAATTTAACCCAGTTTATTGAGTTAAAAAGTAACTCTGAATCAGTGTTAATAATAACTCGATTAGTGTTAATTTAACCCAGTTTATTGAGTTAAAAAGTAACTCTGAATCAGTGTTAATAATAACTCGATTAGTGTTAATTTAACCCAGTTTATTGAGTTAAAAAGTAACTCTGAATCAGTGTTAATAATAACTCGATTAGTGTTAATTTAACCCAGTTTATTGAGTTAAAAAGTAACTCTGACACAGTGTTAGATATTTAACTATTTTGAAAATGTTAATTTAACTCTGTAGAGTGTGGAGCTATATAAACCCTGAAAAAGTGTTAAAATTGACTCTGTGGGAGTTGAATCAACACTCCACTTTTTGCTGTGTAGGTATCAAGGTTCACATCGATGCTGTGAAAATTGAAAAGCAGTACTTTTTTTTAACCAGCAGAGGGCGCTACCCAGAAGTCATGGCGGCGGGCGAAATCTGCTAATACTTTCTTTCTGGCCGCCTTCTACTCTTAAACATATTCATAAATGATTCATTACCCCTTTAGCACCAAAAGAATGTCTGTAATATTAAGTGAATATTTGTAAAAGTCACGTTTTTCTATTAGCTCTGTCTGCTAGCATAGCATCTCTTCTTCACTGCACTTAGCTGCATGCCAACCGACCACTGGGTTACCAGCGCCCTCTGCTGGTTCAAACACTGACGCAAATACAGTGCAGACTTTTTTTTTTTTTTAAGGTCCAATTGTTAAGTCACAAAATACATTTTCAGTTGCACTTTTTAAAAAAAACAAACTATTATGCAGATTTGTATTGTTTACTATGGAACCAGAATTTAAATGAATAGGCTTCTTCATTTGTATTATTCCTTTTTTTTTTATTTCATTCAAGATTTATTTTTAGTTAAATTGCATTGTTTGAATAGTTCATCAAGGGATTCTTTTGACAATGAAAAATAAAAGGAAAATAGTACAGTATTTTTTTCCCCCAAAAAAATAAAGGAATATTTTTCAGTCATTTCAGTACAGTCCCATTTTGTAAAATGAATCGTGAGAGAATCGTATCGTGAATCGAATCGTATCGGGAGTTGAGTGAATCGTTACATCCCTACTGTCAAGTATCCCGTTTTGGCCTGGAAACTCATATTTTACCCCTCTTTCCCGCCATCTTCACGTATTATTATTTTTCTGTAAATATCCCTTATTTTAATGTTATAAAAATTAAAAGATGCCGCGAGAACTGCCATCTGAATTAGCCTGGGCGCCAGCTCTCGTGAGATTAGTGCCGACAGCAGCAAAAAAAACCCAGAAACAACTCAGAACAGAGATGAATGAATGAAGACGTTCCAGCTAAAAAAAACTAAGAACTGGTGTAAATACGTTGTAAAATGTGACAGAGTTTAACTTCCTAAAGAACAGCAGGATGGGACACAGTTACACGTTCTGTTAGACTAGTAACTTTTAGCATCTCCCACAGCAGAAGGAACCACGTAAGTCACCATGAAAAATCAGCCAATCACAAGCTCCACAAATATACACTGCTTTAAAAAAGTGTTAAAGAATGTAAAGTCTGTAATAAATGTCTATAATAAGTCATTAGTGAATACCAGAGAACCACATGAGTGAGTATGAGAAATTATAAGAAAATATATAATGAAAATAAAATGTTAATGTCTGACTTAAAGACAAGCAACGTGAAATTATTAATAAATATGCAATGTGTTGACTTGTATATAAACTGTAATTATATTAAATAAACACATGTGCTTCATATACACATTTATGTTTTTATTTTGGCTGTTTTATAATTTAGGAATTAGGGCTGGGCGATACATTGAGATTCAAGATGTATCAAGTTTTCTATTTTGGTGATATGGAAAACTATACTGCTTTTACTTCTCAGAACATGTAAAGCTCAGTTAGATGATTAATAAGTGACACATATTGATCAGCTGTTTATTAATAAATGAGCCTGTGTAACATTTTGCATCAGCAAATTTAACCCAGAATTTTCTTTCTGGTCAGACTTTATTTGATAAAATTATCTAGATTTATATCATAAATCATCATTTAGATAAAATATATTGAGATATGAGTGTTGGTCCATATCACCAGCCCTAGTAGGAATGTTCAAAACATTTAAATGTTAATAAAGGTCGACCTACCAGATTATAATCACATCATTGTATTTAGTAAGTAGTTGACAAGTGGGTATTTTAGATTTATTGTACATCTATTTTAAAATATAAGGAATACTGGAGCTTAGTTGGGAGGGTGGGACGGATCGTAGTGGGCGCCAGAAAATTTCCCTTATTTTCAAATCCAAAAGTTGACAGATATGATCTAAGAGAACCAGAACTGAGATCAACCTTCTGTCTGAGGTTAAGAGAAGATCATTGGTTACTTTTACTAAGACAGTCTCTGTGCTGTGATTGGCTCTAAAGCCAGACTGAAAGCTCTGTATAAATTGTTCCTAAGTAGGTGATCACATAGTTGACCTGTGATGACTTTTTCAAATATTTTGGAAACTAAAGGGAGATTAGATATTGGTCTATGATTGGACAAGTCATTTTTATAGAGAGGTTTGATTACAGTGGTTTTAAAGGTCTGTGGTACATAACCTGTTACTATAGATGTGTTAATACAGTTCATCATATTATTAACCATTTATTAGTAGTTTTAACCCACAACATGAATGGTTTTATCACTTATCAAGTCAGCCTGCTTTGATAACGGACAGTGATCAGTTTCCCTTCATTACAACAGCACACGTTTTTTTATCGTCACGTGTCATCACCATTGTGAAGAAACTCACTCTGCCAGTTTTCTCCATTGTAGTGATTGGTCAGACTAGCTCCACCCCTTTCATGTGAACACGCATATACCCAGGCTGAAAACACTTGGCTTCAATTAGCGCGTTGTTATCGACCTTCATAGGACAGCTTCTCTCTGACAGGGAATGTTTGGTTAGTTGACGCCCGTTAATGGAGATTAATCCAGGATACAATTATCTAGATTCATAGCATAGGGTCTTTATGTCCTAAAATTATATCTAATTCATTCATTTAATTTACTACAGCAAAATAAATCACGTTTAAAAGTATATTCTATAATTGTATAATAATGGCATTATTAAAACTGAACCTTGTTATTAATGCTGTGTTGCTATGTTTATCCAGTAACGTTAGCATATCTTCATCTATTATCTGCTAATGATGCCTTAATCTACTAGTTTAGCGGGGGATAATCCACTAACATGCTTTAATGCACACATGCAAACGTGAAAAAGTGCATCACAAACTGTCTAATCCGCTCTAGGGTGTTTTTGGAACAAAGAGGAAAAGTTTTATAGATATTTATCATAGACTCAGAGCTAGCGAAGCTTTACAAGCAGTGAATATTTGTTAGACTGAAATACCGTAAATTCTGTAATATGTCACCTTTTTCATTTAAAGATATTGGTATGTGACTAATCACAGCTGAAAGTAATGGATTACAAGTACTCACATTACTGTAATTGTAATGCATTAGATCATAGCCCACCAATCAGATTAAATGTAATGCATTAGATCATAGCCCACCAATCAGATTAAATGTAATGCATTAGATCATAGCCCACCAATCAGATTAAATGTAATGCATTAGATCATAGCCCACCAATCAGATTAAATGTAATGCATTAGATCATAGCCCACCAATCAGATTAAATGTAATGCATCACATCATAGCCCACCAATCAGATTAAATGTAATGCATCACATCATAGCCCACCAATCAGATTAAATGTAATGCATTAGATCATAGCCCACCAATCAGATTAAATGTAATGCATTAGATCATAGCCCACTAATCAGATTAAACGTAATGCATCACATCATAGCCCACTAATCAAATTAAACGTAATGTATTAGATCATAGCCCACCAATCAGATTAAATGTAATGCATTAGATCATAGCCGACCAATCAGATTAAACGTAATGCATCACATCATAGCCGACCAATCAGATTAAACGTAATGCATCACATCATAGCCGACCAATCAGATTAAACGTAATGCATCACATCATAGCCGACCAATCAGATTAACGTAATGCATTAGATCATAGCCCACCAATCAGATTAAATGTAATGCATTAGATCATAGCCCACCAATCAGATTAAACGTAATGCATCCCATCATAGCCGACCAATCAGATTAAACGTAATGCATTAGATCATAGCCCACCAATCAGATTAAATGTAATGCATTAGATCATAGCCCACCAATCAGATTAAAC
>NW_021145114.1:0-20437 GCF_900634775.1 Gouania willdenowi
ATTCTTTAATTCTAAGTAACTCAAAGTTACTTTTCCAGTAACGCATTAACTTTTTGTGTAAGTAATCAAAATAGTAACTGAGTTACTTTGTGAATGAAGTAACTAGTAATGGTAACTAGTTACTTTTTTCAGTAACTAGAACAACACTGAACCTACACACTGACCACTATGAATTACTGCTCAAACATGAACCATCCTAACACTACGTTACACGTGCATGAAGAAACATGCTTTTAACTAGACATGACGAATGTAGAACGACATACTGAGTCAGTTCGCTATCATTAACACACATACCGCAAGCTTTTCTGTTTGACATGAATAAATAGAATGGTACGGTCCTAATTAATCTCTTCTTTTATCCCCCTGTTCATGTGGAACATTTGGAACATTTGTACTTTGAGTAATACGTGTTCTAAACATCAAAGGTACTTTGCGTAATAAGTGTTCTAAAACATCAAAGGTACTTTGACTAATAGGTGTTCTAAAACATCAAGGTATTTGAGTCCTAACTGTCGAAAAACATCAGACCTGCTCAGTGTAACTTTGATAATCGTTTCTCAGAGACATTCATTACAAGTTTAAACTGCATTGAGTTTATAAAAGCACATTGAGTTTATTTAACGGAAAGGGAGAGATTCTTGTGAAAGGACCCAGCAGCACACATTGAGTGTGTATTGAATTTTCTGCTTGACTGCACGAAGGACTGATAGAAGTCTCTGGAGAGTAGATCAGGATCATGGATGAGGTGGTTGGAGATGGACTTGGATGGCAGAGGGTCTGCAGTCAGAGTGAAAAGAGGATCAACGGGTCTAGCAGCTCACTGAGAGAAATTCAATGTGAGTTCAACAGCATCTTGAATGATACTGTGTCTCAGATGAGAGCGTGGGAGAAGAAGATGAGCACCGAGCTCGTGAGAAAAGATGAGGAAATCCTGCTCTTTAAAGAAAGCTCTCAACAGGCAGAACGTGGAAGGGAGAACATGCGAGCATGAGTGCATAGGCTCAACCACCACCATCAGGACACTGTGTCTCAGATGCAAGCTGAATGGGAGCAGAAGATGAGCACTGAATTGGGGAAGAAAGATAAGGAGATCCTCACTTTTAAGGAAGCTGTCCAACAGGCCGACAGTGGAATGGAACAGATAGAGATCACACTGTGTGAGGTCCAAATCATCTTGGATACTGTTGTGTCTCAGATGACTGTAGAATGGCAGAAGAAGATGACGAGCACTGAGCTGGAGAAGAAAATAGACGATCTCCAGCAGGCCAAGAGTGAAGTGGAGAACATGAAGAGTGAAGTGTGTAGGCTCAACCAACATCTCACTCTGATTGAGGAAAAGGAGAAAGAAAACACAAAAACTGAGCTTCTGGTGAAGGAGAACAATGAAATGAAGGTGCTCGCCGCCACAAGCGGAAGGAGAAGAAACAGAAGGAGGAGGACAAAGAAGAAGAAGACGACGTCAAGCACTGAGCTGGATAAGAAAGATGAGGAGATCCTCTCTTTAATGGACGATCTCCAACAGGCCAAGAGAGAAGTGGAGAACATGAAGAGCGAAGTGTGTGAGTTGAAAAGCGTCCGTGATGATATGGTGTGTCAGATGGAAGCAGAATGGGAGAAGAAGACGAGAACTGAGCTTGAAAAGAAAGATGAGGAGATCCTCTCTTTAAAGAAAGCTCTCCAACAGGCAGAAGGTGGAGTGGAGAACATGGAGCATGAAGTGCATAGGCTCAACCACCACCATCAGGACACTGTGTCTCAGATGCAAGCTGAATGGGAGAAGACAACAAGCATTGAATTGGAGAAGAAAGATAAGGAGATCCTCTGTTTAAAGAAAGCTGTCCAACAGGCCGACAGTGGAATGGAACAGATGGAGATCACACTGTGTGAGGTCCAAATCATCTTGGATACTGTTGTGTCTCAGATGACTGTAGAATGGAAGAAGAAGATGACGAGCACTGAGCTGGAGAAGAAAATAGACGATCTCCAACAGGCCAAGAGTGAAGTGGAGAACATGAAGAGTGAAATAAAACTTTGTCGTTAAGGCAAAGCAACGCAGATGCATTTGTGATTGGGATTGAACGTGCTTTAGATGATGAAAAAAATAAATTATGAAGTCACCCTCTCAGTCTTTTTATTTGGAATTTGAAATGTTCCTATTGGATGCTGACTTCAGCAGTTCAACACCGTACTTCAAAAGTAGAAATATCACATTTGTTTCACATCTTTCCATCTTGAAACAATCCACATACAGAATAATACAAATAAAGTGCAAAAATCTTGGCTTTGAATTCAAATTGATGACAGATATTTAGCAAAAATATCTCAGCAACTCTAAACGCAATTCTGTGTTATATTATAACAAATAAACTGAGCATATTTGTGAGCAGACGACCGACCAAATGCAGCAATATTTGATTATTTATGTCAAAATGTATCTGCATATTAATATATTTCCTCAGTCTCCCAATAAAAATGTATGTCCTTCATTATTTTTTATTCTAAGTCCCAGTATTTTACAGCTTTAACTCGATGGTTCCTTATGACAGTGGTTCTCAACCTTGGTGGTTGAACAGACATGAACATTGAGGAACAGTCCTATGGAAACAGGGCCATCTGTAAGGGGAAATAAAGGGGAGAGCTTTTTAGGGTCCATCCATAAAGTCAGTAAAATGATGGTCCATTGTTCTAGGAATCTGTGATAACCACATTTATTTATTCATCTGAATAATATCCACTGTTATCCAGGAAGTTAGTTATTTGGGCCATAGTATATAGTCATCCTAAAGATGTAAATCCTTGTTTTAATCAGAAATAAAATGGATTAAAAGTGACCGAAAAGGTGGTGAAATAGGATTTTAAAAATCACAGACATTGGTTAAAAGTTGCAATTTAAAGAGACCAAAAATGGACAGAAAAAGTGGTTGAAAAAAAAAGAAAAAATAAAGAGTTCAAAGTGTCAATATTGCCTTAAAATTGGCAAAAACGAGTGAATGCAATTTTAAAAAGTAGGAATAATTAGTTTAAACTGGCAAATAATGGACAAGACAAATCATGAATGTGGTTACATTTTATTTTATTGCTATTTTTTATTCACATCATTTAGACTATTTTCAAGTTGTTTTCCAGTAAGACATACCAATTCACCTATTTAAAGGCATCGCTCTAATTTGGGAAAACACGGATGAAAAATCATTTAAGTGAAGGTATGTTTCAAATTATTATTATTTTTTATTTATGTACGCAATTTATCAAACTGGTTCCAAGTACAGTTAACATCGAACAAAAAAGCTGACATGCAAAACTTCAATTTCGTTTATTCACACAGTCTTTTTTTACTTGAGCAAAAGTGGTGTTGCATTAGCAGCACTTGCTCCTTAACAAGGAAGCACATCAGTCCAGTGATTTTGATTTGTTTTTGAAGTAACACTCATGTTAATACAATCTTACCTTAAGCAGTTTTTTTAACCCTTCATTTCCCACAGTTTTGGGATTTACACGGATTAATAACACATACAATTTGGTCAGAGAATGATTTCTATGTAACAATCGACACAAAACCTTCAAATCTACATTTAAAACGTGTACAGTTTTAATTTACATTATGATGAACCTCTGCTAAATAAGACTAACCATGCCATCCTTTTTTAATGGACACACAAATAAAATAATAACTCAAACGATATTTTCATATTTCCCAGGGTAAACTGTGAAACCGTTATTCTAAAAACGCACTTGATTACGACTGTTATTACAATCTACTGGTATCAAAATTAACCCTTGCGACTAATTTCTATGGCATGACATAATAGAAAGCTTTAAAATTGTACCTATTTTAAAGAAAAATAGCCCACGTTAGCTCGGCCTCATTTTATTAGCTTAACTGAATAGCAGCCTGAGTAACAACACTACCAGTGTTGGGCGGTAACGCGTTACTGCCCCAACATCACTTTTGACAGTAACTAGTACTGTAACGCAATATTTTTCTAAAGAAATAACGCCGTTATCATTACAATATGGTGTGTTTGTTCGTTACTTTGCTAGCAGCAGTGTACTTCCTGTTTACAGTGGCGCTACATATTTTTGCGGTATGCCGTGCCAAACACAATAAAACAGTAGAAGAAGAAGCATTGTCAGTGTGTTTGTGTTTACATCACGTGCGCCAATCATGGTGAGTCAATGCGAGAGCAGGACAAGCTTCTCAGAGTGGAAATACACTGATTATTTTTGTCTCCAAAAGATGCATCAGTGAAGCTAAGCTAACGCTGCGGCTGGATTTTAACGGACTGTGACTGTTATCCAGGAACAGGTCAGCCAAACTATTGCACGGTATGTTGTTGTAAATATGCAGCCTGTCGCGACTGCTGAGTCACTGCTAACAGCAGCTCATTAGCCTATGTTTTTTTTTTCTTTTCTTTTTTCTTTTTTCCTAATATGTTTAGCATTGTGTAGCTGAGAAAAATTCTGTGAATTAGTTTTTCCACATTTATTTTTATAAGCATTTTCAACAGCAGAATGTGCACCTGGAATATGCACAGCTTACATTACATTACTGTGCTAAGGCTGAAAAATTACTGTTTTAATTTTGGAGAAGCTGTTTTGTGTTTTATATGCACATCATTTATGGCTGTTTTATAGCAGTTGATCAACAGTGGATTATTATATTATTACAGCACTGATATGAAGCTGTATGGACACAAATTACCCAAAATAAATAATACATTCTTTAATTCTAAGTAACTCAAAAGTTACTTTTTCCAGTAACGCATTACTTTTTTGTGTAAGTAATCAAAATAGTAACTGAGTTACTTTGTGAATGAAGTAACTAGTAATGGTAACTAGTTACTTTTTTCAGTAACTAGCACAACACTGAACACTACACACTGACCACTATGAATTACTGCTCAAACATGAACCATCCTAACACTACGTTACACGTGCATAAAGAAACATGCTTTTAACTAGACATGACGAATGTAGAACTGACATACTGAGTCAGTTGCGCTATCATTAACACACATACCGCAAGCTTTTTCTGTTTGACATGAATAAATAGAATGGTACGGTCCTAATTAATCTCTTCTTTTATCCCCCTGTTCATGTGGAACATTTGGAACATTCTGTACTTTGAGTAATAAGTGTTCTAAAACATCAAAGGTACTTTGCGTAATAAGTGTTCTAAAACATCAAAGGTACTTTGACTAATAGGTGTTCTAAAACATCAAAGGTACTTTGAGTCCTAACTGTTCTAAAACATCAGAGCCTGCTCAGTGTGACTTTGATAATCGTTCTCAGAGACATTCATTACAAGTTAAACTGCATTGAGTTTATAAAAGCACATTGAGTTTATTTAACGGAAAGGGAGAGATTCTTGTGAAAGGACCCAGCAGCACACATTGAGTGTGTATTGAATTTTCTGCTTGACTGCACGAAGGACTGATAGAAGTCTTCTTAGAGAGGAAAGCTTGGAGAGTAGATCAGGATCATGGATGAGGTGGTTGGAGATGGACTTGGATGGCAGAGGGTCTGCAGTCAGAGTGAAAAGAGGAACAACGGGTCTAGCAGCTCACTGAGAGAAATTCAATGTGAGTTCAACAGCATCTTGAATGATACTGTGTCTCAGATGAGAGCGTGGGAGAAGAAGATGAGCACTGAGCTCGTGAGAAAAGATGAGGAAATCCGCTCTTTAAAGAAAGCTCTCAAACAGGCAGAAAGTGGAGTGGAGAACATGGAGCATGAAGTGCATAGGCTCAACCACCACCATCAGGACACTGTGTCTCAGATGCAAGCTGAATGGGAGCAGAAGATGAGCACTGAATTGGGGAAGAAAGATAAGGAGATCCTCACTTTTAAGGAAGCTGTCCAACAGGCCGACAGTGGAATGGAACAGATAGAGATCACACTGTGTGAGGTCCAAATCATCTTGGATACTGTTGTGTCTCAGATGACTGTAGAATGGCAGAAGAAGATGACGAGCACTGAGCTGGAGAAGAAAATAGACGATCTCCAGCAGGCCAAGAGTGAAGTGGAGAACATGAAGAGTGAAGTGTGTAGGCTCAACCAACATCTCACTCTGATTGAGGAAAAGGAGAAAGAAACACAAAAAACTGAGCTTCTGGTGAAGGAGAACAATGAAATGAAGGTGCTCGCCGCCACAAGCGGAAGGAGAAGAAACAGAAGGCGGAGGACAAAGAAGAAGAAGACGACGTCAAGCACTGAGCTGGATAAGAAAGATGAGGAGATCCTCTCTTTAATGGACGATCTCCAACAGGCCAAGAGAGAAGTGGAGAACATGAAGAGCGAAGTGTGTGAGTTGAAAAGCGTCCGTGATGATATGGTGTGTCAGATGGAAGCAGAATGGGAGAAGAAGACGAGAACTGAGCTTGAAAAGAAAGATGAGGAGATCCTCTCTTTAAAGAAAGCTCTCCAACAGGCAGAAGGTGGAGTGGAGAACATGGAGCATGAAGTGCATAGGCTCAACCACCACCATCAGGACACTGTGTCTCAGATGCAAGCTGAATGGGAGAAGACAACAAGCATTGAATTGGAGAAGAAAGATAAGGAGATCCTCTGTTTAAAGAAAGCTGTCCAACAGGCCGACAGTGGAATGGAACAGATGGAGATCACACTGTGTGAGGTCCAAATCATCTTGGATACTGTTGTGTCTCAGATGACTGTAGAATGGAAGAAGAAGATGACGAGCACTGAGCTGGAGAAGAAAATAGACGATCTCCAGCAGGCCAAGAGTGAAGTGGAGAACATGAAGAGTGAAATAAAACTTTGTCGTTAAGGCAAAGCAACGCAGATGCATTTGTGATTGGGATTGAACGTGCTTTAGATGATGAAAAAAAATAAATTATGAAGTCACCCTCTCAGTCTTTTTATTTGGATTTTGAAATGTTCCTATTGGATGCTGACTTCAGCAGTTCAACACCGTACTTCAAAAGTAGAAATATCACATTTGTTTCACATCTTTCCATCTTGAAACAATCCACATACAGAATAATACAAATAAAGTGCAAAAATCTTGGCTTTGAATTCAAATTGATGACAGATATTTAGCAAAAATATCTCAGCAACTCTAAACGCAATTCTGTGTTATATTATAACAAATAAACTGAGCATATTTGTGAGCAGACGACCGACCAAATGCAGCAATATTTGATTATTTATGTCAAAATGTATCTGCATATTAATATATTTCCTCAGTCTCCCAATAAAAATGTATGTCCTTCATTATTTTTTATTCTAAGTCCCAGTATTTTACAGCTTTAACTCGATGGTTCCTTATGACAGTGGTTCTCAACCTTGGTGGTTGAACAGACATGAACATTGAGGAACAGTCCTATGGAAACAGGGCCATCTGTAAGGGGAAATAAAGGGGAGAGCTTTTTAGGGTCCATCCATAAAGTCAGTAAAATGATGGTCCATTGTTCTAGGAATCTGTGATAACCACATTTATTTATTCATCTGAATAATATCCACTGTTATCCAGGAAGTTAGTTATTTGGGCCATAGTATATAGTCATCCTAAAGATGTAAATCCTTGTTTTAATCAGAAATAAAATGGATTAAAAGTGACCGAAAAGGTGGTGAAATAGGATTTTAAAAATCACAGACATTGGTTAAAAGTTGCAATTTAAAGAGACCAAAAATGGACAGAAAAAGTGGTTGAAAAAAAAAGAAAAAAGAAAGAGTTCAAAGTGTCAATATTGCCTTAAAATTGGCAAAAACGAGTGAATGCAATTTACTGATAATGATTTAAAATCGGCACCCAAAAAATCGCGATATATCATGAAATCAAATTTTTCACACTCCTACCATTTAAACATACAGTGGGGCAAAAAAGTATTTAGTCAGCCACCAATTGTGCAAGTTCTCCCACTTAAAATGATGACAGAGGTCTGTAATTTTCATCATAGGTACACTTCAACTGTGAGAGACAGAATGTGAAAAAAAAATCCAGGAATTCACATTGTAGGAATTTTAAAGAATTTATTTGTAAATTATGGTGGAAAATAAGTATTTGGTCACTTCAAACAAGAAAGATCTCTGGCTCTCACAGACCTGTAACTTCTTCTTTAAGAAGCTCTTCTGTCCTCCACTCGTTACCTGTATTAATGGCACCTGTTTGAACTGGTTATCTGTATAAAAGACACCTGTCCACAACCTCAAACAGTCAGACTCCAAACTCCACTATGGCCAAGACCAAAGAGCTGTCGAAGGACACCAGGAAAAGAATTGTAGACCTGCACCAGACTGGGAAGAGTGAATCTACAATAGGCAAGCAGCTTGGTGTGAAAAAATCAACTGTGGGAGCAATTATCAGAAAATGGAAGACATACAAGACCACTGATAATCTCCCTCAATCTGGGGCTCCACGCAAGATCTCATCCCGTGGGGTCAAAATGATCATGAGAACGGTGAGCAAAAATCCCACAACCACACGGGGGGATCTGGTGAATGACCTGCAGAGAGCTGGGACCAAAGTAACAAAGGTTACCATCAGTAACACACTACGCCGACAGGGATTCAAATCCTGCAGTGCCAGACGTGTCCCCCTGCTTAAGCCAGTGCATGTCCAGGCCCGTCTGAAGTTTGCCAGAGAGCACATGGATGATACAGCAGAGGATTGGGAGAATGTCATGTGGTCAGATGAAACCAAAATAGAACTTTTTGGTATAAACTCAACTCGTCATGTTTGGAGGAAGAAGAATACTGACAATATTTTCAGGGCTCACAGTTTTCCTGGTGCTTATATTTCGTGATTGCAGTAATTTTTAATGGGTAACTGTAGGAAAAAACCTCATAATTTAAGGAAGAGTAAAGGATTTTTGTAAGAAAAAACATTTTTTCCTTTAATTAAATTGAAATTAATCACAAAATTTAGGGAATTTAAAGTGAAGATCCTGTTGGAACACATAGAAGTGCAAACTATGGCACAATAGTGTTGAAATTGTACATAAAATCTCTGGCCCACTTAAGATCACACTGCTTCGTATTTGGCCCCTGAACTTAAATGAGTTTAACTGATAAAAATTCTGTGAATTAGTTTTTCCACATTTATTTTTATAAGCATTTTCAACAGCAGAATGTGCACCTGGAATATGTACAGCTTACATTACATTACTGTGCTAAGGCTGAAAAATTACTGTTTTAATTTTGGAGAAGCTGTTTTGTGTTTTATATGCACATCATTTATGGCTGTTTTATAGCAGTTGATCAACAGTGGATTATTATATTATTACAGCACTAATATGAAGCTGTATGGACACAAATTACCCAAAATAAATAATACATTCTTTAATTCTAAGTAACTCAAAAGTTACTTTTTCCAGTAACGCATTACTTTTTTGTGTAAGTAATCAAAATAGTAACTGAGTTACTTTGTGAATGAAGTAACTAGTAATGGTAACTAGTTACTTTTTTCAGTAACTAGAACAACACTGAACACTACACACTGACCACTATGAATTACTGCTCAAACATGAACCATCCTAACACTACGTTACACGTGCATGAAGAAACATGCTTTTAACTAGACATGACGAATGTAGAACTGACATACTGAGTCAGTTGCGCTATCATTAACACACATACCGCAAGCTTTTTCTGTTTGACATGAATAAATAGAATGGTACGGTCCTAATTAATCTCTTCTTTTATCCCCCTGTTCATGTGGAACATTTGGAACATTCTGTACTTTGAGTAATAAGTGTTCTAAAACATCAAAGGTACTTTGCGTAATAAGTGTTCTAAAACATCAAAGGTACTTTGACTAATAGGTGTTCTAAAACATCAAAGGTACTTTGAGTCCTAACTGTTCTAAAACATCAGAGCCTGCTCAGTGTGACTTTGATAATCGTTCTCAGAGACATTCATTACAAGTTAAACTGCATTGTGTTTATAAAAGCACATTGAGTTTATTTAACGGAAAGGGAGAGATTCTTGTGAAAGGACCCAGCAGCACACATTGAGTGTGTATTGAATTTTCTGCTTGACTGCACGAAGGACTGATAGAAGTCTTCTTAGAGAGGAAAGCTTGGAGAGTAGATCAGGATCATGGATGAGGTGGTTGGAGATGGACTTGGATGGCAGAGGGTCTGCAGTCAGAGTGAAAAGAGGATCAACGGGTCTAGCAGCTCACTGAGAGAAATTCAGTGTGAGTTCAACAGCATCTTGAATGATACTGTGTCTCAGATGAGAGCGTGGGAGAAGAAGATGAGCACCGAGCTCGTGAGAAAAGATGAGGAGATCCTCTCTTTAAAGAAAGCTCTCCAACAGGCAGAAAGTGGAGTGGAGAACATGGAGCATGAAGTGCATAGGCTCAACCACCACCATCAGGACACTGTGTCTCAGATGCAAGCTGAATGGGAGCAGAAGATGAGCACTGAATTGGGGAAGAAAGATAAGGAGATCCTCACTTTTAAGGAAGCAGTCCAACAGGCCGACAGTGGAATGGAACAGATAGAGATCACACTGTGTGAGGTCCAAATCATCTTAGATACTGTTGTGTCTCAGATGACTGTAGAATGGCAGAAGAAGATGACGAGCACTGAGCTGGAGAAGAAAATAGACGATCTCCAACAGGCCAAGAGTGAAGTGGAGAACATGAAGAGTGAAGTGTGTAGGCTCAACCAACATCTCACTCTGATTGAGGAAAAGGAGAAAGAAACACAAAAAACTGAGCTTCTGGTGAAGGAGAACAATGAAATGAAGGTGCTCGCCGCCACAAGCGGAAGGAGAAGAAACAGAAGGAGGAGGACAAAGAAGAAGAAGACGACGTCAAGCACTGAGCTGGATAAGAAAGATGAGGAGATCCTCTCTTTAATGGACGATCTCCAACAGGCCAAGAGAGAAGTGGAGAACATGAAGAGCGAAGTGTGTGAGTTGAAAAGCGTCCGTGATGATATGGTGTGTCAGATGGAAGCAGAATGGGAGAAGAAGACGAGAACTGAGCTTGAAAAGAAAGATGAGGAGATCCTCTCTTTAAAGAAAGCTCTCCAACAGGCAGAAGGTGGAGTGGAGAACATGGAGCATGAAGTGCATAGGCTCAACCACCACCATCAAGACACTGTGTCTCAGATGCAAGCTGAATGGGAGAAGACAACAAGCATTGAATTGGAGAAGAAAGATAAGGAGATCCTCTGTTTAAAGAAAGCTGTCCAACAGGCCGACAGTGGAATGGAACAGATGGAGATCACACTGTGTGAGGTCCAAATCATCTTGGATACTGTTGTGTCTCAGATGACTGTAGAATGGAAGAAGAAGATGACGAGCACTGAGCTGGAGAAGAAAATAGACGATCTCCAACAGGCCAAGAGTGAAGTGGAGAACATGAAGAGTGAAATAAAACTTTGTCGTTAAGGCAAAGCAACGCAGATGCATTTGTGATTGGGATTGAACGTGCTTTAGATGATGAAAAAAAATAAATTATGAAGTCACCCTCTCAGTCTTTTTATTTGGATTTTGAAATGTTCCTATTGGATGCTGACTTCAGCAGTTCAACACCGTACTTCAAAAGTAGAAATATCACATTTGTTTCACATCTTTCCATCTTGAAACAATCCACATACAGAATAATACAAATAAAGTGCAAAAATCTTGGCTTTGAATTCAAATTGATGACAGATATTTAGCAAAAATATCTCAGCAACTCTAAACGCAATTCTGTGTTATATTATAACAAATAAACTGAGCATATTTGTGAGCAGACGACCGACCAAATGCAGCAATATTTGATTATTTATGTCAAAATGTATCTGCATATTAATATATTTCCTCAGTCTCCCAATAAAAATGTATGTCCTTCATTATTTTTTATTCTAAGTCCCAGTATTTTACAGCTTTAACTCGATGGTTCCTTATGACAGTGGTTCTCAACCTTGGTGGTTGAACAGACATGAACATTGAGGAACAGTCCTATGGAAACAGGGCCATCTGTAAGGGGAAATAAAGGGGAGAGCTTTTTAGGGTCCATCCATAAAGTCAGTAAAATGATGGTCCATTGTTCTAGGAATCTGTGATAACCACATTTATTTATTCATCTGAATAATATCCACTGTTATCCAGGAAGTTAGTTATTTGGGCCATAGTATATAGTCATCCTAAAGATGTAAATCCTTGTTTTAATCAGAAATAAAATGGATTAAAAGTGACCGAAAAGGTGGTGAAATAGGATTTTAAAAATCACAGACATTGGTTAAAAGTTGCAATTTAAAGAGACCAAAAATGGACAGAAAAAGTGGTTAAAAAAAAAGAAAAAAGAAAGAGTTCAAAGTGTCAATATTGCCTTAAAATTGGCAAAAACGAGTGAATGCAATTTTAAAAAGTAGGAATAATTAGTTTAAACTGGCAAATAATGGACAAGACAAATCATGAATGTGGTTACATTTTATTTTATTGCTATTTTTTATTCACATCATTTAGACTATTTTCAAGTTGTTTTCCAGTAAGACATACCAATTCACCTATTTAAAGGCATCGCTCTAATTTGGGAAAACACGGATGAAAAATCATTTAAGTGAAGGTGTGTTTCAAATTATTATTATTTTTTATTTATGTACGCAATTTATCAAACTGGTTCCAAGTACAGTTAACATCGAACAAAAAAGCTGACATGCAAAACTTCAATTTCGTTTATTCACACAGTCTTTTTTTACTTGAGCAAAAGTGGTGTTGCATTAGCAGCACTTGCTCCTTAACAAGGAAGCACATCAGTCCAGTGATTTTGATTTGTTTTTGAAGTAACACTCATGTTAATACAATCTTACCTTAAGCAGTTTTTTTAACCCTTCATTTCCCACAGTTTTGGGATTTACACGGATTAATAACACATACAATTTGGTCAGAGAATGATTTCTATGTAACAATCGACACAAAACCTTCAAATCTACATTTAAAACGTGTACAGTTTTAATTTACATTATGATGAACCTCTGCTAAATAAGACTAACCATGCCATCCTTTTTTAATGGACACACAAATACAATAATAACTCAAACGATATTTTCATATTTCCCAGGGTAAACTGTGAAACCGTTATTCTAAAAACGCACTTGATTACGACTGTTATTACAATCTACTGGTATCAAAATTAACCCTTGCTACTAATTTCTATGGCATGACATAATAGAAAGCTTTAAAATTGTACCTATTTTAAAGAAAAATAGCCCACGTTAGCTCGGCCTCATTTTATTAGCTTAACTGAATAGCAGCCTGAGTAACAACACTACCAGTGTTGGGCGGTAACGCGTTACTGCCCCAACATCACTTTTGACAGTAACTAGTACTGTAACGCAATATTTTTCTAAAGAAATAACGCCGTTATCATTACAATATGGTGTGTTTGTTCGTTACTTTGCTAGCAGCAGTGTACTTCCTGTTTACAGTGGCGCTACATATTTTTGCGGTATGCCGTACCAAACACAATAAAACAGTAGAAGAAGAAGCATTGTCAGTGTGTTTGTGTTTACATCACGTGCGCCAATCATGGTGAGTCAATGCGAGAGCAGGACAAGCTTCTCAGAGTGGAAATACACTGATTATTTTTGTCTCCAAAAGATGCATCAGTGAAGCTAAGCTAACGCTGCGGCTGGATTTTAACGGACTGTGACTGTTATCCAGGAACAGGTCAGCCAAACTATTGCACGGTATGTTGTTGTAAATATGCAGCCTGTCGCGACTGCTGAGTCACTGCTAACAGCAGCTCATTAGCCTATGTTTTTTTTTTCTTTTCTTTTTTCTTTTTTCCTAATATGTTTAGCATTGTGTAGCTGAGAAAAATTCTGTGAATTAGTTTTTCCACATTTATTTTTATAAGCATTTTCAACAGCAGAATGTGCACCTGGAATATGCACAGCTTACATTACATTACTGTGCTAAGGCTGAAAAATTACTGTTTTAATTTTGGAGAAGCTGTTTTGTGTTTTATATGCACATCATTTATGGCTGTTTTATAGCAGTTGATCAACAGTGGATTATTATATTATTACAGCACTAATATGAAGCTGTATGGACACAAATTACCCAAAATAAATAATACATTCTTTAATTCTAAGTAACTCAAAAGTTACTTTTTCCAGTAACGCATTACTTTTTTGTGTAAGTAATCAAAATAGTAACTGAGTTACTTTGTGAATGAAGTAACTAGTAATGGTAACTAGTTACTTTTTTCAGTAACTAGCACAACACTGAACACTACACACTGACCACTATGAATTACTGCTCAAACATGAACCATCCTAACACTACGTTACACGTGCATAAAGAAACATGCTTTTAACTAGACATGACGAATGTAGAACTGACATACTGAGTCAGTTGCGCTATCATTAACACACATACCGCAAGCTTTTTCTGTTTGACATGAATAAATAGAATGGTACGGTCCTAATTAATCTCTTCTTTTATCCCCCTGTTCATGTGGAACATTTGGAACATTCTGTACTTTGAGTAATAAGTGTTCTAAAACATCAAAGGTACTTTGCGTAATAAGTGTTCTAAAACATCAAAGGTACTTTGACTAATAGGTGTTCTAAAACATCAAAGGTACTTTGAGTCCTAACTGTTCTAAAACATCAGAGCCTGCTCAGTGTGACTTTGATAATCGTTCTCAGAGACATTCATTACAAGTTAAACTGCATTGAGTTTATAAAAGCACATTGAGTTTATTTAACGGAAAGGGAGAGATTCTTGTGAAAGGACCCAGCAGCACACATTGAGTGTGTATTGAATTTTCTGCTTGACTGCACGAAGGACTGATAGAAGTCTTCTTGGAGAGTAGATCAGGATCATGGATGAGGTGGTTGGAGATGGACTTGGATGGCAGAGGGTCTGCAGTCAGAGTGAAAAGAGGAACAACGGGTCTAGCAGCTCACTGAGAGAAATTCAATGTGAGTTCAACAGCATCTTGAATGATACTGTGTCTCAGATGAGAGCGTGGGAGAAGAAGATGAGCACCGAGCTCGTGAGAAAAGATGAGGAAATCCGCTCTTTAAAGAAAGCTCTCCAACAGGCAGAAAGTGGAGTGGAGAACATGGAGCATGAAGTGCATAGGCTCAACCACCACCATCAGGACACTGTGTCTCAGATGCAAGCTGAATGGGAGCAGAAGATGAGCACTGAATTGGGGAAGAAAGATAAGGAGATCCTCACTTTTAAGGAAGCTGTCCAACAGGCCGACAGTGGAATGGAACAGATAGAGATCACACTGTGTGAGGTCCAAATCATCTTGGATACTGTTGTGTCTCAGATGACTGTAGAATGGCAGAAGAAGATGACGAGCACTGAGCTGGAGAAGAAAATAGACGATCTCCAGCAGGCCAAGAGTGAAGTGGAGAACATGAAGAGTGAAGTGTGTAGGCTCAACCAACATCTCACTCTGATTGAGGAAAAGGAGAAAGAAACACAAAAAACTGAGCTTCTGGTGAAGGAGAACAATGAAATGAAGGTGCTCGCCGCCACAAGCGGAAGGAGAAGAAACAGAAGGAGGAGGACAAAGAAGAAGAAGACGACGTCAAGCACTGAGCTGGATAAGAAAGATGAGGAGATCCTCTCTTTAATGGACGATCTCCAACAGGCCAAGAGAGAAGTGGAGAACATGAAGAGCGAAGTGTGTGAGTTGAAAAGCGTCCGTGATGATATGGTGTGTCAGATGGAAGCAGAATGGGAGAAGAAGACGAGAACTGAGCTTGAAAAGAAAGATGAGGAGATCCTCTCTTTAAAGAAAGCTCTCCAACAGGCAGAAGGTGGAGTGGAGAACATGGAGCATGAAGTGCATAGGCTCAACCACCACCATCAGGACACTGTGTCTCAGATGCAAGCTGAATGGGAGAAGACAACAAGCATTGAATTGGAGAAGAAAGATAAGGAGATCCTCTGTTTAAAGAAAGCTGTCCAACAGGCCGACAGTGGAATGGAACAGATGGAGATCACACTGTGTGAGGTCCAAATCATCTTGGATACTGTTGTGTCTCAGATGACTGTAGAATGGAAGAAGAAGATGACGAGCACTGAGCTGGAGAAGAAAATAGACGATCTCCAACAGGCCAAGAGTGAAGTGGAGAACATGAAGAGTGAAATAAAACTTTGTCGTTAAGGCAAAGCAACGCAGATGCATTTGTGATTGGGATTGAACGTGCTTTAGATGATGAAAAAAAATAAATTATGAAGTCACCCTCTCAGTCTTTTTATTTGGATTTTGAAATGTTCCTATTGGATGCTGACTTCAGCAGTTCAACACCGTACTTCAAAAGTAGAAATATCACATTTGTTTCACATCTTTCCATCTTGAAACAATCCACATACAGAATAATACAAATAAAGTGCAAAAATCTTGGCTTTGAATTCAAATTGATGACAGATATTTAGCAAAAATATCTCAGCAACTCTAAACGCAATTCTGTGTTATATTATAACAAATAAACTGAGCATATTTGTGAGCAGACGACCGACCAAATGCAGCAATATTTTATTATTTATGTCAAAATGTATCTGCATATCAAAATATTTCCTCAGTCTCCCAATAAAAATGTATGTCCTTCATTATTTTTTATTCTAAGTCCCAGTATTTTACAGCTTTAACTCGATGGTTCCTTATGACAGTGGTTCTCAACCTTGGTGGTTGAACAGACATGAACATTGAGGAACAGTCCTATGGAAACAGGGCCATCTGTAAGGGGAAATAAAGGGGAGAGCTTTTTAGGGTCCATCCATAAAGTCAGTAAAATGATGGTCCATTGTTCTAGGAATCTGTGATAACCACATTTATTTATTCATCTGAATAATATCCACTGTTATCCAGGAAGTTAGTTATTTGGGCCATAGTATATAGTCATCCTAAAGATGTAAATCCTTGTTTTAATCAGAAATAAAATGGATTAAAAGTGACCGAAAAGGTGGTGAAATAGGATTTTAAAAATCACAGACATTGGTTAAAAGTTGCAATTTAAAGAGACCAAAAATGGACAGAAAAAGTGGTTGAAAAAAAAAGAAAAAAGAAAGAGTTCAAAGTGTCAATATTGCCTTAAAATTGGCAAAAACGAGTGAATGCAATTTACTGATAATGATTTAAAATCGGCACCCAAAAAATCGCGATATATCATGAAATCAAATTTTTCACACTCCTACCATTTAAACATACAGTGGGGCAAAAAAGTATTTAGTCAGCCACCAATTGTGCAAGTTCTCCCACTTAAAATGATGACAGAGGTCTGTAATTTTCATCATAGGTACACTTCAACTGTGAGAGACAGAATGTGAAAAAAAAATCCAGGAATTCACATTGTAGGATTTTTAAAGAATTTATTTGTAAATTATGGTGGAAAATAAGTATTTGGTCACTTCAAACAAGAAAGATCTCTGGCTCTCACAGACCTGTAACTTCTTCTTTAAGAAGCTCTTCTGTCCTCCACTCGTTACCTGTATTAATGGCACCTGTTTGAACTGGTTATCTGTATAAAAGACACCTGTCCACAACCTCAAACAGTCACACTCCAAACTCCACTATGGCCAAGACCAAAGAGCTGTCGAAGGACACCAGGAAAAGAATTGTAGACCTGCACCAGACTGGGAAGAGTGAATCTACAATAGGCAAGCAGCTTGGTGTGAAAAAATCAACTGTGGGAGCAATTATCAGAAAATGGAAGACATACAAGACCACTGATAATCTCCCTCCATCTGGGGCTCCACGCAAGATCTCATCCCGTGGGGTCAAAATGATCATGAGAACGGTGAGCAAAAATCCCACAACCACACGGGGGGATCTGGTGAATGACCTGCAGAGAGCTGGGACCAAAGTAACAAAGGTTACCATCAGTAACACACTACGCCGACAGGGATTCAAATCCTGCAGTGCCAGACGTGTCCCCCTGCTTAAGCCAGTGCATGTCCAGGCCCGTCTGAAGTTTGCCAGAGAGCACATGGATGATACAGCAGAGGATTGGGAGAATGTCATGTGGTCAGATGAAACCAAAATAGAACTTTTTGGTATAAACTCAACTCGTCATGTTTGGAGGAAGAAGAATACTGACAATATTTTCAGGGCTCACAGTTTTCCTGGTGCTTATATTTCGTGATTGCAGTAATTTTGAATGGGTAACTGTAGGAAAAAACCTCATAATTTAAGGAAGAGTAAAGGATTTTTGTAAGAAAAAACATTTTTTCCTTTAATTAAATTGAAATTAATCACAAAAATTAGGGAATTTAAAGTGAAGATCCTGTTGGAACACATAGAAGTGCAAACTATGGCACAATAGTGTTGAAATTGTACATAAAATCTCTGGCCCACTTAAGATCACACTGCTTCGTATTTGGCCCCTGAACTTAAATGAGTTTAACTGATAAAAATTCTGTGAATTAGTTTTTCCACATTTATTTTTATAAGCATTTTCAACAGCAGAATGTGCACCTGGAATATGTACAGCTTACATTACATTACTGTGCTAAGGCTGAAAAATTACTGTTTTAATTTTGGAGAAGCTGTTTTGTGTTTTATATGCACATCATTTATGGCTGTTTTATAGCAGTTGATCAACAGTGGATTATTATATTATTACAGCACTAATATGAAGCTGTATGGACACAAATTACCCAAAATAAATAATACATTCTTTAATTCTAAGTAACTCAAAAGTTACTTTTTCCAGTAACGCATTACTTTTTTGTGTAAGTAATCAAAATAGTAACTGAGTTACTTTGTGAATGAAGTAACTAGTAATGGTAACTAGTTACTTTTTTCAGTAACTAGAACAACACTGAACACTACACACTGACCACTATGAATTACTGCTCAAACATGAACCATCCTAACACTACGTTACACGTGCATGAAGAAACATGCTTTTAACTAGACATGACGAATGTAGAACTGACATACTGAGTCAGTTGCGCTATCATTAACACACATACCGCAAGCTTTTTCTGTTTGACATGAATAAATAGAATGGTACGGTCCTAATTAATCTCTTCTTTTATCCCCCTGTTCATGTGGAACATTTGGAACATTCTGTACTTTGAGTAATAAGTGTTCTAAAACATCAAAGGTACTTTGCGTAATAAGTGTTCTAAAACATCAAAGGTACTTTGACTAATAGGTGTTCTAAAACATCAAAGGTACTTTGAGTCCTAACTGTTCTAAAACATCAGAGCCTGCTCAGTGTGACTTTGATAATCGTTCTCAGAGACATTCATTACAAGTTAAACTGCATTGTGTTTATAAAAGCACATTGAGTTTATTTAACGGAAAGGGAGAGATTCTTGTGAAAGGACCCAGCAGCACACATTGAGTGTGTATTGAATTTTCTGCTTGACTGCACGAAGGACTGATAGAAGTCTTCTTAGAGAGGAAAGCTTGGAGAGTAGATCAGGATCATGGATGAGGTGGGTTGGAGATGGACTTGGATGGCAGAGGGTCTGCAGTCAGAGTGAAAAGAGGATCAACGGGTTCTAGCAGCTCACTGAGAGAAATTCAGTGTGAGTTCAACAGCATCTTGAATGATACTGTGTCTCAGATGAGAGCGTGGGAGAAGAAGATGAGCACCGAGCTCGTGAGAAAAGATGAGGAGATCCTCTCTTTAAAGAAGCTCTCCAACAGGCAGAAAGTGGAGTGGAGAACATGGAGCATGAAGTGCATAGGCTCAACCACCACCATCAGGACACTGTGTCTCAGATGCAAGCTGAATGGGAGCAGAAGATGAGCACTGAATTGGGGAAGAAAGATAAGGAGATCCTCACTTTTTAAGGAAGCAGTCCAACAGGCCGACAGTGGGAATGGAACAGATAGAGATCACACTGTGTGAGGTCCAAAATCATCTTAGATACTGTTGTGTCTCAGATGACTGTAGAATGGCAGAAGAAGATGACGAGCACTGAGCTGGAGAAGAAAATAGACGATCTCCAACAGGCCCAAGAGTGAAGTGGAGAACATGAAGAGTGAAGTGTGTAGGCTCAACCAACATCTCACTCTGATTGAGGAAAAGGAGAAAGAAACACAAAAAACTGAGCTTCTGGTGAAGGAGAACAATGAAATGAAGGTGCTCGCCGCCACAAGCGGAAGGAGAAGAAACAGAAGGGAGGAGGACAAAGAAGAAGAAGCCGACGTCAAGCACTGAGCTGGATTAAGAAAGATGAGGAGATCCTCTCTTTAATGGACGATCTCCAACAGGCCAAAGAGAGAAGTGGAGAACATGAAGAGCGAAGTGTGTGAGTTGAAAAGCGTCGTGATGATATGGTGTGTCAGATGGAAGCAGAATGGGGAGAAGAAGACGAGAAACTGAGCTTGAAAGAAAGATGAGGAGATCCTCTCTTTAAAGAAAGCTCTCCAACAGGCGAAGGTGGAGTGGAGAACATGGAGCATGAAGTGCATAGGCTCAACCAGATGCAAGCTGAATGGGAGAAGACAACAGCATTGAATTGGAGAAGAAAGATAAGGAGATCA
>NW_021145115.1:0-23986 GCF_900634775.1 Gouania willdenowi
TCTTAGTGAAACTGCATCACCATTTAGGGACGCAACTGGTTTACCACCCTTTATTATAGATCTTAGTGAAACATTTCATCACAAAAGACAGCTTTGAATGGCTCAATGTTGACAGGTTGTCCTTGCAACTCAGGCTAAAATGGAAGCTCAATGTTGACAGGTTGTCATGGCAACTCAGGCAAAAATGGAAGCTCAATGTTGACAGGTTGTCATGGCAACTCAGGCTAAAGTAGCTTTAATAATATAGATTAACGTTGACCAGCAGATGTCATCAGTGAGCAACGTTGGAGACCAAAGTGAGTTTCTAATAATAATAATGTCAACTTTAATGACTAATTTTGAGATTTTCCAGAATCCTTTGAGTAAATACTACTTGTTTTATTTTAAACTTATTTACATATTTAGTAACAATCTTGTGTGAATGAGCTGATAATGTAAAGATCTTTGGAACGACTTTGTCATAAAAGCTCTATTTAAATTTGTTCATTTTAACATTTAGTCTGAATTGGATCATTTTATACAGTGTGTGTGTGTGTGTGTGTGTGTGTGTGTGTGTGTGTGTGTGTGTGTGTGTGTGTGTGTGTGTGCGCGTGTGTGTGTGTGTCTGTGTGTGTGTGTGTGTGTGTGTGTATGTGTGTGTGACCCAAAATCAGATGCTGAGTCAGTGTGACAATAACAATGTTTATTTAAAGGGCCCATGTTACGCTAAATTAACTTTTCTGTGCTTTAAACATGATAAAGTGTTATCAGGGCTTCATACACATGTCCTAAATATAGTTTTTAATTAATTCCCTCAATCGTTAGTTAGAGGGTGATTTGCTCCTTTCTTACTACAGGGTGAGCCCAAACACCTCGCTACATTTTGATGACGCGTTCCCACTTTGATGACGAATTTGACTTGGCACTGAGCTGGAGAAGCCACGCCTCCAGGAAGCTCTCTCCCATGATTGACATGTAAACAGACACGTGTTTATAAAGCAGCACGAGCTCGGCTACGGATTTCAATATGTATTTCAATAAATTAACGGCCATTTTGATAAAAATGGCCATAACGACCACTAGGGGAGGTTGCTGAGGTGGATCCACATCCTAAAATAATCAGTAGTGTTCATGCCATCTATGTGCCAAGTTTCATGCTTTTAACCCAAAGTGCACGATTCTACCAACAATTCTTCCTTCACCGCCCACTACTGGTACTGATCCAGGATCTGTGGTGGAGAACATGACCTGACTTTAATCAATAAGTTCAGGAATATTTTGTTTTCTGTTTTATTCACACAAATGATTCATTTTTTTTTTATTTTTTTTATTTCATTTATTTAGAAATATATTACAATTATATTTAAACAAAAACTGTTAATTTTTTTTTATTATATATGTAACATAAAGATTTATGAGAGCAGCATTAATATCAATATATTTCCCCTCAGGGATCAATAGTTTACTGAATCTGATCAGGTTTATTGATTAAGTTTGATTAACTTCATTTAAATTAAACTAATTTACCAGGAGGAGTGCTGGGGTGCACCAAATGAACGGTCCCCTTTAACATTTCCCTTTACCTCACGATGACAGTGTTTCATTCACATTATGTCACTTTCTGCATTTAACAGTGGATTTTATTTTTATTGGTTGATTCTGTCATTTTGTCTATGATTCTATTAACACAGATATTATAGGACCATAATTAGCCAATCAGGAGCTCATTACAAGTTGTTCATTAATCCTGTAAGAACAAAGTCAAACCTCAAAGTCAAACTGTTTCCTCTGAAGACCTTCATTTACAAATCAATGGGAATTTAAATTATTCAGCCACAAAATCTAAATATTTTCCTCCACATCATGTGATCTCTGAACAAACTGATCATTTTAGTCAATTTCAAAGTGATAACACTGCAAAGGATGGATGAATATTTATAGATCCTTCATGTTCATTCTGTCTCTTCTATCCTTCAGGTGGAGCTGATTCTATGTTGATGTTACAGGTGAATGGAGGATTGTGGAACCACTCAGCCGTGACAGCAAACATGGTGAGAAATTAATGGATTGAAGTTTGGTTCCTGACGTCCATGTGGATGTGGATGAACAGCCACTGTTCTTTCTAGGAACACATTTAGAAACAAATGTTTGTTTGGTTCCTTCTCTGTGTTTAATCTCTAACTGTTCTACAGGACTCTGGAAGCCAGAACAAAGTGACACCTCAACGCTCTCAGGACCATGAAGCTCAGCCACAACAAAGAAACAAATCTAAGAGAAAAACTTCAGAGCAAAGAGTTCAACAGCAGAGCCAAGCTGGAGTTAAAGCTAAACATACATGTGACCAGTGTGGGAAGAACTTTAGCTTTAAATCAAACCTCACTGTACATCAAAGAATCCATTTTGGAGAAAAACTCTTCACCTGTGATGAGTGTGGAAAAGCTTTTGCTCAGAAACAGCACCTGAAGACCCATCAGCTTGTTCACAATGGAGAGAAACCTCACACGTGTGATGAATGTGGAAAGACTTTTAATCAATCTGGACACCTCAGTCAACATCTCCTCATTCACCGTGGAATCAAAGCTCACAGATGTGAACAGTGTGGAAAGACTTTTACACATAGATCAACTTTAACTCTGCACATGCAGACTCACTCCAGAACAGAGTTGTATCACTGTGACCACTGTGGGAAAATATATAAACACAAAAGAACCCTCATCATCCACCTGAGATCTCACACTGGACATGAAGTGTGTCCCTGTGACCAGTGTGACAAAGTTTTTACAACATATCACCAGTTAAAACATCACCAAATCAGCCACTCATCAGAAAGACCTCATAAATGTGACACATGTGGAAAATCTTACAAGAGGAAATTTAACCTTAATCACCACCAACGAGTTCATGAGAAGAATGTTCTCAGATGTGATGAGTGTGGGAAGACCTTCAGCACTTCATCTGTTCTCCACTCACATCTCTGTGTGGATGGAGACATGGAGCAGGAATCATCTTCAGATCCCAGCGACACACGGATGGTGACGACACCTTCTGGTTCCAGTGTTGGACTGAAGAACCCAGAGATCAGGCTGCACAGGATTCCAACATAAACCTGCTGTCAGCTGGAAAATGGACACCAACAGTTCAGGAAGTTGTTGATCTGGTCTGGTTAAATAAATAAATGTGACACATTGATTCCAGTGATCATTGTTTTTATACACTGTGATTTTCTTCCTTTGAATCATCACTGAAAGTGTACAAATATCAAGTAATTTAAAAGAAAATATCAAGAAAATCTCTTTACGTTGTGTAACAATTTTGAAAGTGTGTAATATGTTTTATTGTGTGTATTTAATCAAAATCATAAAGATGAGACAATGGATGTCTTGTTTTGTGCAGTCGTTGATGTTAGTTTGTCTTAAAACACTTAAAATCTATTGTTCTTATCTTTAATGAACTGAAAGCAGTGTTTACCATGTAAATCATCTTTTTCTGTATTCAGTAGACATTATAAATGTATCAAACACTAATGTACGCCTTAATATTATTGTCTTTATTATAATAAATAATTAGTTATTTTAACATAAGCACCACTGTTTGGCTCAGTGTAACACCCAACATAATATAGTTTTGCCCTAATTTATTCATTTTTAGCAATTGCATTCCATATATATCTGGCATATTAAATGTTAGAATAAAATAGTTTTCCAGAAATTTTAACATATAAGTAAAAAGTCTTAAATTTAGTTCTGACTAGTTTTAACAGGAATTGTAAATATCTCAAATAACATCGTCACAGGTAAGAATATTAACCAGAATCAGAATCAGAATTCCTTTATTTATCCCAGGGGGAAATTACTTACATTACAATAAATATTACAAATAAAAAGGATAAACGTTAAACAAGAAGAAAAATAAGAATGTTTTAAAAGTACTTAATTAAGTAAAAGGCTGTTAAAAATAAGGATTAGATACAGACACATTACAGTAGTAAAAAATAAAATAAGATAAATAATGTGACAGTGAGGTATCAGCTACCCTGATAGCAGTGTGTAATCCCCACTAGTTCTATTTACTGTAATATTACCAGTGAAAACACCACCCAATAGTGGAGAATAGGGACTTAAGGACACAACAACTCTGTGTTCCACAAAGAGGAAGACACTGTTCTACATTTACACATTTATTAGAGGAGTAATTACTAATGGTACAACTTCTGTTTTATTGATGGACAATGATATAATATGATGGAGAATTGTAGTCAGTAAAAAAAAATATCTGTTTTCCTCAATTTGTTCACTAAATTCCTGTAAACTATTGTTCTAATGCAGTGGTTCCTAAACTTTTCACAGTCCGAACCCCTTCAAACATTTAACCTGAGGCCATGTACCCCCTACTCCTGTACACTATAATGTAATGCAGCGTTTTTTAACCTTGGGGTCGTGACCCCATGTTGGGTCACCTGGAATTAAAATGGAGTCCTCTGAAATGTCTAATAATTTATGATTTAAAAAAAAAAAAAAAAAAACTGATTAAAATGTATTTTTAAAATGTTTTAATTATTATTTTTCAAATCATAACACCACACACAAAACAAACTTAAATAACTGTATTCTATGTTTTCACTTTCACAAATTTAATCTACATAAAATAAAATGCAGTATAAAAATATCTGAGCTGACACATCTTGTCACATTGTGTCCTGATCCTCACAACAACAAACATTATCAAAAGATAATTCTAGAAATAAAATAAAATAAATGTGTGTCTTTGTAGTTTTTTCATTTCAGATGTGATTGATCCACTGAAGCAGAGGATGAATGCTGTAACCATCACTGCTGTGTTACACATGGACCAAAGTTTCCTCTCAGCCTGTTGTTCATAGAAATAAAACACTTTCTCATCTGCTTTGCTTCACTTCATTTGGGGCCAACATTGTTGAATTGATTGATCAGCACATTTGACTCTACACAGATATACAGTATGTATGAATAACGTGCTTCATTAGAGAAAATAACACACAGAGTATTAAGGAAATGAGTGTTTTTCTTCTTTTTAATGTAATATCTTTATGTAGGTCAAACAGTCAAACATTGTTTTGGGTAGTACATGTGAGTGACATCTATAACATTCTGTCAACTGGACCTTCCATGCTGTGGTTGGTGGGTGGGTGGGATCAATGTGTGACAGAGGAACATGATCACATTCACTATTCACTGTACAGTCTTATCTTAGTGCTGTATGTAACATTACTGGTGGTGTTACTTTGAGGAACAGTAACTATCAAGGCAACAATTTCATTATGATTACAACAGCAACAGATCTTTAAATTACAATCACACCATAATTGTAATTATCAATTATGGGATTACAATTATATTTAAGCCCAAACTTGCCCTGATCTACTTTGAATACATTTGAAACATAATTACCTTTATTTTTGTGTTCGATGTGTTTATAAATTATCCTCTGCTGCTCGATTTATCCTCATCAAAATAAAAGCAAAAGATTATTTTATCCATTTTTGTTGTTTGTTTGTTTTGTCCAGGAAAATGATTTCAAGTTACAAGTTAAAAACCAGAAAATTAGAAAAATAAATAAGATCAATGTAAAATCAAACAAAGGAAATCCAGCTTTATTGTGACATAAATAAATGGACGTTTAACTCTTATTGTTCCAGCTGTTTACGACAGACAACTGGAACTTAAAGTGTTCACACAGAGCATCACAGAGCAACATACGTCAGCGTAGAGCACCAGCGTCTGTCCGTAGCTGCCGTCCGGGGGTCTGTAGAGTTTGGGGAAGGTGAGGAGTTGGACGGTGCTGAAGGTGAACTTCCTGTTTCTAATGTTGTTCTGCACGTTCTCCATCCTACAAGCGTCCCTGCAGAAAGACAGTCAGACACTCACTGCTTTCTTTTCAATGAATGGAAGCAAAGAAAAGACAGAGAAAGAGTAACAGAGACTCTCAGCTGTGCTTTAGAGGTCAGAGGTCACAAACCACAAGTCACTCATTAGCTCACGCTAATAGTTTATCCTAAACACCAGAGAAACTCCAACCTGCTCATTGTGTTTCTATCATTTTTAATAAGTATTTGTATGACTGCATTTATGTTTTTAATAGTTTTTTTTTTCTATGTTCTTACAGTTTTTACAGTTCTTTACAGTTTTACATCACAATGTCCAGGGACTAGAAATGAAAATGATCCATAGGCTACAATCTCACATTTTTACTGAAACGTTTATGAATGTGTGTTGTTCCTTTTATTAAAATAAATTAATATGACTATTGAAATAATAAACATTGCAACGCATGACTTAAAATGTGTGTGTGTGTTCATTGGCCTTTTGACCAACTGAGAAAGTTCACACACACACACTGTGCTCCACATGAACACGTAATCTCTTGTTTTAATTTTTTTCCCACTACTAATCCCACCAAGGTGATCTCACAACACCTGCAAACATTAAACTAAAGACAAAGATCAAAAAGTTGACCAGGACCAACACTTAAAGTGGACCAGACACACACTACAATAATTATAAAGAGCTATTAGAGGCAAACATTGTCCTCAGTATTAATAACAGAATAAACTCATATTTGATGTATGGTCAGGTAAAAGTAAGAACAGACAATGAACAACATTAACAAAGAGTAAACTTTAAAAAGTACTGTAGAGATAGTGAATCCTGAGATGTAGTGTAGGGAGAGCGTCCAGCCCTAGCACACAGTATTGTTTAATCCCATCTACACTGTCAGCCAGATGATAGAGCAGCAGTCTAGGAACTACAAGTCACTGAAATATTAATAAACACAATAAGGCCAAAACAGCAGTAACAAGCAGGAATGTGGCCGTAGTGATGAAATATTACCAGCCTTCTGTGACAACGACGTGCCCGGTAGCAAACAACGAGACACAACCTGAGGATGAGTAAAAGCAGTCAGTGAGTCTAAACCAGTTTGTGTGAGTTAGTCTGTACCAGTGAGACATTTTATATCAGGATTATTATTGTTTTTACACAGCGTAGCTTCACTGTTTTTATATCTTTTTAACCAACCTACATCTTTTTATTAAAAATAAATAAATCCCAAGGCTCATCACTAATTGGAAATGTAAATAAAAACATTAGAAAGAAAAAAACCCAACAAGAAGAAACTTTTAAACCTATATTTACAATATACAGTCATTTTTAGCAAAGTGTCTTTAATAGGAATCAAATAAACACAAAGAAAAAATATTTTATGATCTTTAATATTTCATTTTTCAAAATAAAAAGTGTAATGAACAATATGCAGTAATTATTATCATTTTTTTCCCATGTTTTATTTTTTGCATATTTGATAGACGTCATAGGAGGGATAAAAGCAAGTTTAAAAATATTACATATGATTAGAACTACAATTAAACTTTATTCTGTTAAATATTGTTTTGTTTTATTTACATTACATAACATTTATATAATATATGCATCACTATTGTAAATCTGTTTCAACATTTGTAAAAGTGTTTTTGATGTTTGTATTTTTTTAGATAATTATGCACATTTATTTTCAAAATTGTAAATTTGTTGTGGCATTGCATTGTACTCTGTAGTTCCCAATATATACGAAAATAGACATGTGAACATATAAAACAATTGATATACTTCTACACACACACACACACACACACACACACACACACACACACACACACACACACACACACACACACACACACACACACACACACACACACACACACACACACACACACACACACACACACACACACACACACACTATCACTGTTTGCTTATTTATTATAAATAATCTAGTTTGGAATGATATATTGAAGACATATTTATATATTCTATATTATCTGAATTCATGAAAAGTACATTTTAAAGCAATACGTTGACATTTCATGATGTATTTTTTTAACAATGTGAACTATTTATTTTTAATCTACAGAATGAAAAAACAATGAAGATAAACTTTTACTGACTCGACTTTTTTGGAATTAATCTGTTTCTTGGCTCAACAATCTCCTTAGTGAGGTTGTATCCAACATTCACCAAATACCTGTTAAATTTAGGATTAATATCTGTTATTCTTTCACTTCATCATTACTCTTTATTAAATTATTTGCTGATTTTTTTAAATGATTTAATTTACAACAGTCCATGTTTTTTTTTAGTGTTTCTCATATACTGCTACAATTTTTCATGTTAATATACAGTATACAGTAGTCATAATGTTTACTCATTGGTTTTTATATTATTTATGCTTATCTTCTGCTTCTTTAGGTTTATAAAGCTTTTATTCAGGACATTTATCTTAGTGCATACAGTCTCTAAGGCCTCAGTAATCCAAGGCTTGTTCTAAAGCTTCTGCTTCCTGCTCTTTGTTTAAAGGAGAGTTTTTCTCATGTAGCATCACTAATGTGGACATAAAGACATCATAGACATTGTTTGGATGATCACATTGATAGATCTAAGCCCAGCTCTGGTTTGTAACTGGAAGCTGTTCACTGATATCACTTCTAAATAATCCTCCATCTACTTTCCAATCAGCTGAATGTGTCCAAATGTTATTGATGAATGTGTCAGTGTCTAATGTGACTCTGCTTGGCTTTAGAATGACTAAGAACAGGCCACAGCTGTACATTGGATGTATAACATCACAAGTCTTTATGTGTCTGTTTGGATTCATAATATTAATAATGAAGTCACTCCAAACACTTTGTATTTTATTGAATCATCAGAGTTATGAAACATGTCAGCTAATGTGTTCTTCAGTGTGTCAATGCACCACCCTGGTGTTCTGTATATACAACTTTATATTATATTCATTTACACACTTAGACATGTGATTAACCTGGACACACCTCCACTCTGAGTCCACATACAGGGAGACTCCGCCCCCTTTTAATCAGTGCTGTTCATTGGGAACAATTCATATCCTTCTAGAACCAAAACAGGAACTCTTTCACTGTCTCAGATGTTGATACAACACTACATTTAAATAAAAAGCCTGGGGGGTGCCGTGGGGGGGGTCTCCGGCTTTGCTGCTCCGGGGCCCACAGTGCCGCTTGCCCGTCTGCACCATCTACCATCTCGCGTGGCCCGCCACGCGGACGGGCCCGGCTCGCACCGGACAGTCCTCCTACATGTACACTTCACCTCACTCCCAGCTGGTCTGGCCCATTCACAATATGCACCACACACCCATACCCAACCCTTGGGGGGCTGGATGGTGGGACTGGGGGTGGAGGGGGCCGCCACCTGTGTCACTATGTAGTGGCGTGGGGGCTGCACTCCCACCTCTAGTTACCCTACTAATCCCTCCAATTTTAATCACACCTCAACATGCCACCCCCCGGAGGGTGTACCCTCACTTACACCCTCCGGCCTATTACACCACATACACATATATCCACAGAGGTAGGATGGGGAGCACCGCTCCCCTCCATCCCCCTTCTTTTAATTACACCCCATACATTCACTGAACACACACACTCACACAGGGGACTCATAACAGGGTGGTGGGTTGGCTCACATATTTGGGCCTCTCCGGTGGGGGCCTGGCCCCTCTGTTGGTGGCTGGGCCACTACATAGAGTGAAAATACATCAGGATGGTGTGGTCGGGCGTGGCGGTGGGTCTCGGGGGGGCTTTGCTGGGGTCTCTCCTTGCGGGGTCTTTCCGGGCGGTGTCGGCCTGGTGGAGCGCGGGGACGCTTCCTCCCCTTGGGTGGGGCTTGGTGCTTGTTTCGTCGGCTGGTGGCCTTGGGGGCGGGCCCCGCGGTGTGCGGGCCTGGGGCGGCCTGCCTCGCCGGTTTGGGGGGTGGGTGTGCTGGGGGTGTGCTGGTGTGGGCGGGCGGGCCCTGGGCTGCCGGCCTTGGGCTGTCCGGGGCTGTGCGGTCCTGCTGGGCTGTGGCCGGGTCCTGGGCGGGGGTGGGGGGTGCGTCCCGGGGGGCTTGCCCTTGGGGGGTCCTGGTCCCGGGGGGTGCTCCTGGGGCCCGGGATGATTGGCTGGCTGGCCGGGCGGGTCCTGGCGGGGGTCTTTCGGGGCGGGTGCCGCGTGCCGCGCCCTTGCATACCTAATGGTACGGCCCCTGCTTGGGCAGTGCCCCGTGAGGCAGGGTGCTGGGGATGCACAGGGAGCCACATCCTGGCAAGGCGGTCTGGCTTGGCCCTTGGAGGGGGCCCTGGCTTTTAAAAAAAATAAATAAATAAATAAAAAAACTAAAGCCCGTGGCGCGGGCGACATCAACAATAGGTGATTTGGGGCGCCATGGGGGGCTAGGTTGGGGTGCCTGGGGGCCGACGGGGAGACTCCCGGCGGCCCCCTGGTGCCTTATGCAGCTTGGGGTGTGGTCGTCCTCCCTGGGCGGGCTGCTCCTGGTGCTGCGTCCATTCCGGGTCCCTCTGGCCTGGGGTCGGGTCCCTGCTGGCTCTGTGTGGGGGGGAATGGGGTGGGGGGGTCTGGGGGTTGGGGGTTGGATTGGTGGCGTGGTGCGCTGAGTCCTTGGGGCTTTCTCGGGTGTGTATGGGGGGGGCGATGGTTGCCTCTCGGTTTGGGATCTTGGGGGCGTTCGGGGGGCTGCTTGGTCGTGTGGTGGTCGCCGGGGGCCCCCGGATTGCCCGCTCTTTCTGCTGGCCTGGCTGCTTCCGGGGCCCAGGGGCGGCTCGTGGGTTTTGCAGTGGCGGTTCTTGGAAATACATTTGTCATGGATGCACTGGCCTTGGGCTGTGGGATAACACTCATACTGGGCTCAACCACAGACACGTTGTTCCCAAATACCTGTTTTATGGAATTTCCACTCACTTCTTCCTCTGCTCACAGCCACCACCATTATTCCTAAGCCGCACACTGGTCACCAAACTGGCTTGATAACTCAACAATAAGCACAATATACACAACCACAATTTCACATCGCATCACTTGAAATCTATCGACTACTCCCCACCCATTCCATTTCCTATCTTGTATTCCTCTTCCCTGTTAACTTCCCCACCCCTCTCCAACCCCTCACCTTGGTGTAACACTGCCCTCTCTTTTTTTACATCCTCCCTTTAATAAAGTATTTCTTACCCTTCCCTAGGGAGGGCTGGTGATGGTCACAATTATGCAATGAAATAAATAAATTTATTTAATTGCAATAACAAAATATGCATTGCTGTTAAAAGATTGCACTTCTTGTAGTGTTAACCTTCGACAGAATGTGCAGACGAGAAAAAAAAAAAAAAAAAAAAAAAAAAGCCTTATTAATGTAGGAACAATCTTTGACTCATTTTATCAGAATTTGTTGGAAAGACATCATGACTTGATGTGAAAGCAGCGGTTACTGTAAAAGTCTATTTTTAAACTCCTTCAGCTTCACTAAACACTCAGTTTCCAGAGGAACCTTCACTTCCTGTTCTTAGATCCATCCAGTGGATGTTCTTCTCATGGGAACCATGTGTGTTTGATGGAGGATTATGTGCTATCCAATGAAAAGCTCTCCCTCTCTCTGACATGTTTCTCTGTTCAAAGAAATCCAGCACAGACAATAACACGTCTTTATTTAAAGGAACAAAGCTTCACTGGACATTTGATATCATTACATTTACATTGATTCAAACTTTATGTCAGAAGGAAGATTTAAGAAGAACTTTAGGCTTTATCATGGTTACATAGAACATTGTAAGTTCTAAAGAAAGGCTGGACAGGCTAAAGAACAGATTAAAGAACATTTCAGAGTTAGAATAAATCTATGAGCTGTAATCACAGAGTTGATAGAAATGTAAATATGGTGATAAAATGTGAGTGGACACTTTGGGCTCCCCTTCCCCTGATATTCATTCAGCACACTGCATGATCCATTCACAGGCTTTAGGCAGGGTTTCCCTGTCAGGAACCATTTCATCACATTCACTTCAACTGTAGAAAAACATAGTTTATATAAAACACATCACATCTAAAATCAAGAAAATACTATTATGTGATGTATTAGATACTCATTTAAAACTCATTACAAATATGAATCCTTTATAAACACAGAAAAGAAACAGATTCAAAGGTACATGATGAAGATGGTCTGTATTAACACAGCATGTATATTCATCTAGAAGTTAGGACCTGATTATTACATCTATTAGAATGTTAGTCACATTCTCTAGATTCTATAAAAACTACTAATGATTATTATGTACATTATACAAACACATGATGAACATCATAAACTGTCTTTATGTAGAATGTGTGTTAAACTCAAGGCCTGGGGGCCAAATCCAGCCCTTTAGAACATCTAATTCACCCTGCAGGAGAAAGTAAAAATTACAGAAAAAAATGAATTATTGTGTAAATTATTAATTAATTCATCTGTAGATATCACAACTCCTCTAAAAGCACAATTTTAAGTAAATCCACAATATTAGCAGAGCTCACAGTATTCCCACGCCAACATCACATGATGGGAGTTATTTTATACTCAAAGTATTGCAGGAACTCAATTTTTTAAAGTTATGCAATTTTTCTTAAATTATTCGACAACATTTTGGAAAATTAAAACAAAGTTACTCATAATCTAGGGCTGGTTTTCCTATAATCTGCAGCCCTTTGGAACCCAAACTGATCCGTATTTGAACCCTCAACTAAAATGAGTTTAACAGACCTGATATAGAATCTGTCATTAGTGTATTATAATAATAATAATGTGAATCATTCTTCATATACATCATGTATGAATACAGAAGCTATAGAATGTATATCCTGTATAGAAAGTGAACAAAGGGAAACTTCTTCCTGCTTCCTTTCCAACTGATCATTGTATTGATCTTTTCTTTCAGACCACACCTTCAAAGATCAACAACTTCCTGAACTGTTGGTGTCCATTTTCCAGCTGACAGCAGGTTTATGTTGGAATCCTGTGCAGCCTGATCTCTGGGTTCTTCAGTCCAACACTGGAACCAGAAGGTGTCGTCACCATCCGTGTGTCGCTGGGATCTGAAGATGATTCCTGCTCCATGTCTCCATCCACACAGAGATGTGAGTGGAGAACAGATGAAGTGCTGAAGGTCTTCCCACACTCATCACATCTGAAAACATTCTTCTCATGAACTCGTTGGTGGAGATTAAGTTGAGATTTCCACTTGTAAAATTTTCCACATGTGTCACATTTATGAGGTCTTTCTGATGAGTGGCTGATTTGGTGAGATTTTAAATGTTGATATGTTGTAAAAACTTTGTCACACTGGTCACAGGGACACACTTCATGTCCAGTGTGAGATCTCAGGTGGATGATGAGGTGATGTTTCTGTTTATATATTTTCCCACAGTGGTCACAGTGATACAACTCTGTTCTGGAGTGAGTCTGCATGTGCCTCGTTAAATTTGATCTTAGTGTAAAAGTCTTTCCACACTGTTCACATCTGTGAGCTTTGATTCCACGATGAATGAGGACATGATCTCTGAGGTGTCCAGAATGACTAAAAGTCTTTCCACATTCATCACATTCAAATTTTTTAACTCCAGTATGAACGACTTTGTGTATTATTAAGGTAGAACTATGGTTAAAAGCTTTTCCACACTGGTCACAGTTAAAAGGCTTTTCTCCAGAATGAATTCTTTGATGTCTAGTGAGGGCTGATTTAAAGCTATAGGCCTTCCCACACTGGTCACATGTATGTTTAGCTTTAACTCCAGCTTGGCTCTGCTGTTGAACTCTTTGCTCTGAAGTTTTTCTCTTAGATTTGTTTCTTTGTTGTGGCTGAGCTTCATCGTCCTGAGAGCGTTGAGGTGTCACTTTGTTCTGGCTTCCAGAGTCCTGTAGAACAGTTAGAGATTAAACACAGAGAAGAACTTAACAAACATTTGTGAATCAGTTGTTAAACCTCCAGCCCTAAACCAGCTCAATGTGGAAAAAAGAACATTGGCGCGTTAGCGCCCCCTACAGAGTGAAGAGAATTTAATATGAGACAAATGTCCTATTGTAACACACTTTTCATAGGGTGTTTCACTGACATGGTTCAAAGTTGCTGCAGATCATCTAGAGAAGTGGGACACCAAAAGAGATCCATGGATATTTGTTAACTTTTACAGTGTTTGTAGGGCAGAGCCGTGAATCTTGGCATAATTTTTTTTAAATACACAAAACGACTCCAAAAAACATACATTACAGAAAAATACACCAAACAAAATAAAATATAGAAATTTGTAAAAAAAAAAAAAAAAAAAAAAAAAAAAAAAAAAACACCAATAAACACATTTATCATGCACATGTCCCATATTAAACCAGGGAAATCACACACGCTTTTTGTAAATTATCTTTTTATGAATGGAGAAAGTGAAAAACTTCCTTTACTTCTTTTATCAATTAATTAATCTAAATCTAATTTTAAATCATATTTAATTTGCAGAATACCATACCAGATACTTGTTAAGCTTATTTTCTACAATGCTTGTCCAGCTTGAAAGAACATGGATGGAACACAAGTAAAGACGTGAGATCAACTCAGCTTTTAAAAGTTTATTCAGTTTTGTTGTAGGTTTTGTAGCAGGTTGAAAACCTTAAAGAAAAGGATGAAAAAGAGAGAAAGGAAGAATGAGCTCTAATCAAATGTTTTTAAAAGAATGAACCACCTGAGCTTTTTCTATTTTAAATATTTTATTTATCAAATAAATTATTTTTCTGCTATTTAATAATTAATGTTTTTAAATCAACCTACAATGTTTAACTATTTCTATTTGTAAAATTAAATCATGTGCTTTGCTGTACAAATTGTATCCATTTTAATTAAAGTCTAACTTTTTAACAATGTATTTTCCCATAAACTTATTTATTAATTTTAGTATTTATGTAAATGTATTTATCTGAAACTCTTAACCAATATTTATTACTCTTAACATATCTGTGATTTTATTCTTCATTGTTTTAACCTAAATTACACTATGAAATCACTAATATATATATATATTATCAATTGGATCAAATAGTACCTTAATGTATTTTGACTAAGATGTCACTAAACAAACAAACTGGTAAAGCCAAACACTTTAGCTGTAGAGTTAACTTACATTTGGGTCAAAATACATAGAAACATGGAATCAGCCTGTGTACTTTAACATGACCTATATTCTAACTTAAATACGTGCTTTTAGGAGCTTAAAATAAACATAATAATTCAATAAATCTGAAGACACTCACTAACAACATCTCTGAGCTCCTCCACTACATTATCTGAGAGTCCAAACACACAGGTGTGATAGATTTTCAGTCAAAGTAGTAGAAGGAGGAGCTTAGACCTAATACTTATGTTGGGGCTCCATCTAGTGTCTAATTGTAGAACTACACCTACACCTGATCTCAGGTGAACGCAACGGAAATTCACAGAATTGGGTTTTAACACCGTCACTGTGAGGGAAAGAACATTTTTTATGCAGAAATGTCCTTCCAACTCTCTTTGTAGTCGTTTCAAACACCACCTAAACACCGTCTAACCTGGTAAAAAACTACACAAATCATCACTGACTCCTACATCAGAGACACCAGTGTCTGTTTAACTTTAACATGTCTGTGAAGCTCTGTCTGTTTCTCATAGCGCTGCTGTGCTCCGTGAAAACATGACTCAGCTTTAATCAGCTTCACTTGATCAGAGCTACAGAACATCTGGATAAAGTTGTTCTGTTGTAGACCATCAATACCAGAGATTGTAGAGTATGCAACATCACAGATTATTGATAACTTCTGATACTGTAAAATATTCTAGCCTCTAGTGGTGAAAAAACACTTCTTACACGTGATGTTTGCACATTTAGCTTTGTTTAATCATTACGTTCTGGAATGATGTCATCAGGATCATTTAAATGAGGTTAATTTAAATTAAGTTGATCAAAACTTAATCAATAAACCTGATCAGATTCAGTAAATCATTGATCCCTGAGGGTAAATATAGTGACATTAATGCTGTTCTCATACATCTTTATATGACATGAATAATTAAAAAGGAGCAGTCAGAATAATCCATGTCACTACAACTAATATCTACCTTTTAATTGTATTTTACTCATTATTTTAAATTACATTTTTATTTATGACATACATTTTTGTTCAAATATAGTTTCCTTTTTTATTAGTTTTTATTTTGTTTTCTCACAGTACAACTTATATCTTCTTTTTAATTGTATCTACTTTATTTTTCATTAATTCATTCATTCATTTGAGCAGCATATTACAAACTTATTTTACATAACAAAATTAAAATAATTGTGCTCAAAAGGAATTAAGGTTTTTTTTATTTATTAGTATTTTGTTTCCTTACAGGAGTTAAAAACTAATATTTTCTGAAATAATTCATTAATATTTCTAAAAAAAAAACGAAATTTTAAAAACATGATGTGGAAAACAGAATTTGGGAAAAAAAATGCTTTTAAATGTATGAAATCTTTTTAAAAATTGTAAATCAAATCACAATATCTGTCAGAAAAATCGCAATTAGGTTTTTTGTGAAAATGGTGCAGCCCTAATTAAAACACAAAATGCATTTTAGCTGTGATTACACCGTTTAATTCTATCAGAGTAATGATGTTTATAACGTGGACCAAGTACAGTTGTGATGTATTAAAGGTCTGTGTTAATGGAGGGCTACATGTAACTACAGTGTCTAAGTGACACACACACATAAAACACACTTACTGCTCCATCAACTCTGTAGTGATCACATGTATTAAATACAGACGCTCCACGAGTCCACAGACAAGTTGGTCGGTTTCTAGACAAGCGTGCACTGACTGCGTCGTTTACTCACGTCTTTATAACATAATGTTTGGTCAGATTTTTGGTGCATCACTAATCAATAATGTAATTATTACCAATAAATTATTCAAAGGTCACTCTATTAACCTGAAAACCATAAACTACCGTTATCAGGTCTGTCTCTAGTTACATTAAATTCTAGGATAGATCTGCATAATGATAATAATCATCTTACTAGCACAAGCTTAAAATCTTTTCATAAATGATCTTTTTATGAATATAGAAAATGAGATGTTTCCTTTACTTGTTTTATAAATTAATTAATATAAATCAAATGTTTAATCGTATTTAATTTGCAGAATACCATTCGATATACTGGGTTCAAAACATCAACACGATCATTTTTAAATGAAAAAAGTTATATTTTTAGTTGATTATTATCACATTTTAGTGTTTTTCTATATATATATTTGGTGTAGTAGAGGTGTGTGTAGATGTGACCTAATAAAGACTGTCAGTTATTTTCATGCTACGAGAGTAATTTTTTTTTTTTTTAAAAGTTCTTGCTGATTAATGACAGTATTTAAGGTTATTTAATCAATAAAAACCATCAGAAAATCAGAGTGTTTTATTATTAATATCTTTGCTGTAGTGGATAGAGAGAGATATAATACAGACTGTTGGTTTTTTCCGCCTATTACAGTAACTGTTAAAGAAGTCATTTTTAAGTTATTCTATTTTTTATGATCATTTACAAATAAAAATGATTTAAAAACCATTAAACAGTATTTTATTACCATCTCATCTGTAGTAGTTAGAGAGGGACTTAATACTGATGATCTGCTGTTTTCATGTAGTTGAATGATATTTGAATAAGTTCATGATGAATAATAATGATTATGTCAACGACAATTCTTCAAAAAACAGAAAAATATGTTTTGTTAATATATTTGGTGTAGTAGATGGAGACCTACTACAGACTGTCAGTTGTTTAGAGCAGTAATTCTCAACTGGTGGGTCAGGGTTTCCTCCAGTGCTCTATAGACCTGGGGGCTTTTCTTGCACCCCCCTCCCCTCACTTGTGTATTTATTTTAAATGTGTTTTCTTCATGGTTCAATCATTTTTTTCATACTGTGGATGGAGCTGAACATTGTTTTTTCATGAGGAGTGGTTCATCTACCTTCTATATATCTGTGCTCAGAGCTGTATGCACGTTATGGACGTGATTAGCAGAGATATATCATCAAGAACTTTCCCACTGGTAAGAATAGTGTTGTCAAAAAACTAAAAGTGTCAATACCAAAAAGTTAGTATCGGATACTATACTTTCTCACAAAGGTATCGATACTAACAGCACCATGTCCATCTCTTAATATATCTATGGTTCATCTCTAGTTTTTTCCCCTTCACCTGTTTCAATTGACAACTTAATTCGCTGCTGCAGACATAAACAAACACACGTGAAGCCCCTCCCCTCAGCTGCAGCTGAACACCAATAGGGAACTATAACAATATAAACGCGGAAATGGACAGAATCAACATGAAACGCTGTCACCGTGAGGCAAGGAATGTTTTTTTATGGGGAAATGTTCTGGGGAGCACTGATAATGTGTGTACTAGACCATCAATACCAGGGATTGTAGAGTCTGAAACATCGTAGATTAATGATAACATTTAAATTAAGTTTTGATAAACTTAATTTAAATTAACCTAAACAATAAACGTGATCAGATTCAGTAAACCATTGATCCCTGAGGGGAAATATGATGACCGTGACATTAATGTTGTTCTCATACATTTTTATATGACATAAATATTTAAAAATGAGCAGTCAGAATAATCACTGTCACTACAATTTATATCTACCTTTTAATTGTATCTTACTTTATTTTTGACATAAGTTTTTGTTTAATTTTGTTTTTTTATTCATTAGTATTTATTTTGTATTATATATCTTTTTTTCGGGAAAAAAAATAAATAAAATACTGGAGCTCGGTTGGGCGGGTGGGACGGCTCGTAGTGGACGCCAGAAAAATTCCCTTATTTTCAAATCCAAAACTTGACAGGTATGAACAGAGTCGCTTAATGATGACGTAATGCCATGTGTGTCGTAAATGAACGAGATGACGAGTTTCTCTGTGTGAACCGAGTTGAGCTGGTGATCACGTCCGTTGTACCGTACCAGAAAAGGGACAGGGAGGGGGGATTCCTGCTGTGAGCTTGGAACAGCCTGAGCTGGCAGTATGAGTACACCCATAATGGTGTCTTTCACTGGTTCTACATTCACTGGTTTTGTTCCACTCATTTCTCACCTTTTCTGAGGAGTCCATGTTTGCTGTCACGGCTGAGTGGTTCCACAATCCTCCATTCACCTGTAACATCAGCATGGAATCAGCTCCACCTGAAGGATGGAAGAGACAGAATGAACATGAAGGATCTAGAAATATTCATCCATCCTTTGCAGTGTCATCACTTTGAAATTGACTAAAACTATCAGTTTGTTCAGAGATCACATGATGTGGAGGAAAATGAAGGTCTTCAGTGGAAACAGTTTAACTTTACCGATTCTGCAACGTTGAGGAAAAAAAGAAAAGAAAAAAACTGACCTATTAATTAGAAAAGCTGGAGCGGAGTATGGAATGAACTGATTAGATCAGAGTGTTTATATCACATATTTTAGATGCAGAAATATATAATGTGATAATAGTTTTTTGCTAATATTGGACTAGTATCAGATATCTATATCAGAATGGAACATCCCTACTTTAAACTATTGTAGATGAAAGGTCACATGTCATGTAGGTAATGTAGGGCATTAATCTACTGCCACATGACAAGTTAAGATCTAAACCCAACCATATAACACTGATGGAAAAGGTTCATCATTTATTGGTCGCGATGGGGCGGGGCTAACACCGGAGCTACAGTCTATTTCCAACCAGGAAATAGTGGCAGGGACGTATGTTTATTTCAAAATAAAGGTGTATCTTAAAGATGACGATGTTCATCCATGTCTTCATTGTGCATCAATGTAAATGGATCGTTAATTAATTAATTAATGTGGATCAATGTATTGTTACACCACTATGTGGAAGCTGTTAAAAAAGTTTCAGGCCAAACTGACACCGTGTCAGGGAGAAATTCACTCCACACACACACTAGGCATGGGCAGTAATACGGTAATACTGTGGTGTGATAAAAATAGCAACGGTATCAGTATCATTAGGGCTGGGTATCGATTCGAATAAGTGCCGGATTCAATTTGATTCACGATTCACTTTTGATTGATTTAAGGATATCAAGCAGTACCAATTTTACTTGGATATGGAAAACATTCTCATTAAAACTAATGATGTAAATAGTAGAAACTACAGCTTTATCTTGATGCATTAGTAAAAATTTGAATAGTTACATTCATAATTTAATTTCATTAGGGATGTAACGATTAATCGTAAGGCAGTTAAAAATCGATTCATAGGTATCATGATTCACATCGATACTGTGAAAATTTAAATTTGCTATCCAGAAGAGTTGGCGGCGGGCGTAATCAGCTAATACTTTCTATCTGGCCGCCTTCTACTTTTAAACATGTTCATAAATGATTCCTTACCCCTTTAGCACCAAAAAATATCTGTAATATTACGTGAATATCTGTAAAAGTCAGGTTTTTCTATGAGCTCTGTCTGCTAGCATAGCATCTCTTTACTGCAAGATATCTGCATGCCAACCGACCACAGTGAACATGACCTGAGCAGAGGGGTGGGCGATTCACAATCACAATTTTATCACAGTTTTTTTCATTCAAATAATTTAGACCATTTTAAAGTGATTTATTAATAAAACAAACTTACTTAAAATCATCGTCCTAAATGGAAAAGAAGGAATAAAAGATCATTTAAATTGTATGTAAGCAAGTAGAGTGTACTTCTGCTCTGTTTAAGTGCTTAATAATTCTGTAATGTCTGTAATGCTGACATGCTGACTAGTAAATGGTGTGATTTGGCAGATAAAAAAACCTTTGGATGTTCTGTGTATGGACCACAGACATATGACACAGACAAGGCAATGCAAGGGTTAAAATGTGAACTACAGATGGTTCTAAGATCTCTGTGATTTGGGAGATCGTCGTCATGTTCTAATCCTTAATGATCTAATATTGTCAGATCACACACCAAAACTGAAATGACTTAAATCAATTCAAAGCACAGGACAGGCTGTGTAAATAAAGTGGTAACAGACACATTGTAAACTCAACACATTCTCATTCCTTTGAGTCTCACAAAGGTTTTGTTCTAATGTTCCACTGGCTGCACAACAAATATAACTGTATAATAAGAGACACAACCATAAACATAAATAAATAATTGTAAATAAAAGCAAACATCCAGAAATTAAAAGAATTCTGAAATGTCTTAAAGTGTAATAAGTCAGGTCTTTGGTAAATGTAAGAAAATACTTTTAAATTCCTGTGAACAGTAAACTTCAAGAAAACTTCATTTTTCACCTTGTTTTTTTTTCATTGCTCATTCTCATCATTTGCTACTGGAGCACAGGGAACAACTATAGTTTCCCATGGTCATGAAGGCATCATGTTTATATGCAGCTTTCTCTGTCAATGTGAGTTTTGTTTACACGTATTCTGAGTGTTGATTGGCTGGAAGGCTGCGGAATGGGCGGGGCATAAGCGAAGAAAGAGTCACAGTGTCTTACATTCCGTTCCCACAGGGAAGTGTGAGTGAATGACGGTGTTAGACGTTCTTTGTGTGTTTGATTGTTTATCTTTAGCATCAACTATTGTCTACAGGTTACTATGACCTCCATTAAAGCCTTTAAAACTGTGATAATCACATCCTTACAAAACCTTTTGGGCAGAGCTGTGGTGTGGCCCCTCCCCATGCCCTCCTACTAATCTACAGGCAGCAAGACATATTAAAATGTTAGATTCTATGGAATCACAGGAAAGCCAAAATTAAAAGGAAATGCATGTGGAAATATAAAGAGAATCAATAATGAAAAAATATACAAATGAAGTCATTCTTTTTCTATTTTGCTTTTTTCATTTTGTCTTTGTCTTTTCCATTTGCGTTTTGACATTGTTTTTACTTCATGACTCAAGCTGTCGATAAAAGCAAAGTTAAATCAATGATAAAACATGATGTAGGAGTTTCCATTAGGGATGTACCCAAATGAAATTTTTTGGCCGAAACTGAAACACCAAAAGAAATTATGCAAATTATTAGTCCCCCATTGCATTTCTGGCTCTGAATGTGTACTAAGTAGGAATGTGTGATGTTTTATCGTTTATGATTTATCGTGAGAAACATTCTCACCGGTAAGAATTTGTCATACCTTGATATAAACAATAAATTCAGAAATTAGCGAGGGCCACGGGCCATTTGTCCCTCAATTTAGCCAAGAATGCCCCAAAAAAAAACATGTTCCACGAACCAAAACTGAGACTGTTTGTTGTCAACAACTTATTATTCTCTGGAGCGGAACGTTGTTTACGGAAGCTCTGACGTGCACCGCCACCACCCACACACCACCGTCTGTGTGTGTGTGTGAGGTGTTTGTCACGGCTACCAGAAGCTGCCTTGCAGTGATACATCATGGACCACTACTGGGTTAAAACCAAACAACCATCCAACAAAGTGAACCAGTCTAAGTTCCTCCATCAGATCCACCCAACGTTCTACAAACACGGAACAGAGATGAACCTGTAGCAATGATTATGAACTGGAAACTCAACTAAAGCTAACTATGCTAAGCTAACACACCGACAGGGTTAACGCTAACCACTCCATATAAGGACTAATAGACCAAGTAAAAAAAACAAACATATTTTGCTGTCATAAAACCACAGAGCCATTGATTTGTTTATGATCAGATTAAACACTTGTATGGAAGAATAAAAGCTAAACATGTCACACGTTGTGTGGAATAAATATTAACTAATGTCACTATTAATTCATCCCAACTTGTGAAATGCAATATTTTTAATTATATTTCATCAACAGTAAAAACACTATTGAAGTTATTTGTGATTTTAATGTGCTTTTTTTAAATAATTTTATTTCAAGTGAGGAAATAAATGAATCACATACAGTGACACTAATAGTGATCCACATGCACAAATATATTCCATAAAATATCAGCTCATGAGCTGTTTGAGTCAGCAGTTATTGTAGCCTTTTTAAATGTGTCTAGTGATGTATTCACATATATTTGTGTTTGTAAGGAACCTGTTTACACTAAGTTGTGAATTTTTTTTATTTATAGTTTTTATTTATCGTGATTTTTATCGTTATCGTGATAAATACTAGAAATTATCGGGATAATTTTTTTTGTCAATACCGCCCATCTCTAGTACTAACCACTAAAATTAAAACATTGCAATTGTATAAATTAATGTTAATGCTTTAAAGAATAAATAAATTAAAAATAAGAAAATGTTTATTTAGTACGGACATTCCAACAATGCACAATATAAAATAAAATAGTTTAACCTGACCCCACTCATACATTAAATAATGTTGTACAGGCCTATAACTGAGCTGTTGGAAGAGTCACATTAAATAATTTATCTAATTAAAACACAAAGTGCATTAATGTTATTGATGAAAAATCAGCTTCTATTGGTTAAATTTATTTCTTTAGATGCACACACAGCTCTGTGTACATGTCTTTAACTCGCTGGTTTACTTTTAATCCAATCAACAGATAATCTTTATAACGTGGACCATTTACAGTCATGATAAAGTTCAGACGTGCACTGACAGCAGAGTTGTGGCACAAATATAACGCCATACGTGCCCTGCTTCAGATTGTTGTGTAGAGGTCCCGAGGTACTACAGTGTTGATGTGACACAGAAACATAAAACACACGTACTGATCCATCAACTCTGTTTAGAAAACTCTTCAGCTCTGTGAGTCCACGGACACGTTGGTCTGTTTCCAGACAAGCGCACGGTGTCCGCGCTGTTTACGTCATCACAAGATTGTTACAGCTCGTTTTACGTGTTCTTTTGTTGTAGTGAACGTGCACTGTGTGTTGATGCACTGATGCATATTCTGCTTGCTTTTAAAATGTAATCCCTCAAAATAATCCCCGTTTTTATAAAAACAACATGTAATCTGATTATACATTTTTTAATATACTGTCACAGATTACAGTTACATGTTTTTTGTATCCTGGTTACGTAACACTGTTACTTGTAATTCGTTACTCCCCGAGCCTGCTAATACATAGTGACTACAAGCAGGAATTGTGTGATCAGCTATCAAACTCGCCAGC
>NW_021145116.1:0-7500 GCF_900634775.1 Gouania willdenowi
AGTAAAACTGGAAAATTGAAGCAGCGTGTATTAAACTGATAGCACTTTGAAGTAGCTCGTGTTTTAGAAAGGTTGGTGGTCTATGTCATAAACTAAAAACATTTCCTTTAATGTAGCGTAACTGTTAACCTGAAAAGGTATTGGTTACATGTAACTTGTCTTTATTTGCATGTTTAATTTGAAGAAATTCAAAAGCAATCGGTTAAAGTAAAATTAGAACAAATGATAAAGGTATGTTTCTGTTTATGGTGTTAAAGTCTGTAATGATCTCGAAGGTCACTTTAAGGTAATGAGTTCGTGGGCTATGAATTACTAAGGAAAAACATTCCTTCACCTACACGTGTATTTTGCTTTAAAAATGTACACTCACAAAATATGCTCAATAAATATTTTTATTGATGAAAGACAATAAAATGCATCACAGTTATTTAAGATGAAATGTTAATCCAAGGCGATGATGAAGTAATTTGTTTTCCAACAGTCCGTTCGGCAGCTAATTCTCTCTCGGGAGTAATCCATTTTGGGGATAGTACACGGAACGCCTTTTTTCTTCTTTTTCCTTCATGCGCTTCAAATTCTTTATCGCGGAAACCACCGGCCTCCCTCTTGAGCATTGTCCTTTCGTTTCTTGGGTGTTTCTTTTTATACCGATATGATGATTTACGTTTTGGGGATGTAAACGGCCAGACTTTCGTGAGGCATCATGCCTGTCCTTAGTCTGTATTGCTCAGGGCATACGGGTGTGAGGTCTACTATTAAATACCCGTGAACATCTTTGGTGGCGTCATCAAAGGTCTCTAAAAAAAATGCCTTTTGTGAAGGATAAATTTGATGCGCCAATATGTTAATTTGGAGTTTATCCCTGGGATTTTTAAACATTACCAAATAATTACTGTTCAAACTTATAGTACGACTGTGTTTACCTTGATGAAACATATTTTGGGTTAACATCATGACACTCATATTTCTATGATGTCGAAATTGAGTAAAAATCTTTACAACTTCGGGGTGGTTTGAAGCCTGAAAAATAACATCATCCAGAATAATCAAATGTTTTTGATCCGGAGGAAACAGGTTTTCATCTTCAAAAGAATCAGGTAGACCTTTGACAAATTTTATATTTTTATTCATCTTTTGCATCTCATTGTAGATGGGTTGAAAACATGTATAAATCCACACAATATTTTCAGGTACAATATTCATAACATGATTACAGTTGTTTAATACATTTTTTACAAAATATGTCTTCCCGCAGCCGCTAGGACCAACAATTAAACATGAAAAAGGAAAAATAAATCTAGGTTCAAATTCTATTTCCTCCATAGTGTGTGCGTGCATGTGTGCGTGCGTGCGTGCGTGTGTGTGTGTGTGAGACAAGCTTAATATCCAAAGGGTAGAGTCGTTCCGTCATCAAAAAGACGCCTTTTGTCATAAACTACCCTGAATTTTTTGTTGAATGATAGATTTTTCAACACAAACCCCTTTTTATACCGTCTGATGGTGTGCTGCGGGATTTCGATCTCATCGCGAGAGTTGCGCATGTACCCCTCCACCAGATCTCTGATACTGTCAAAGTTCACCTTTTCAGCACACTCTCTGGTCTGGGTAATTCCTTTAACTTTCATGACCAGCTTTTTTTTTGTTTCTCGTTTGGTACGCGTAACTTTTTGGACCTGCGGACACATATTCCTGAATGCTGTCTCCCGCCAATTCATCGGTCAGATCACCTAAATAGTTACCCAACGCCAGAGGTGAGTCACCCTCTTTTACTACATAGATCAAACTATCTGTGTCAATGTAAAAGACTCTCTCTTGCAATTTTTCCAGATAATCGTACATCTTCAGACGTGCGTGCGCTGTGGTGAATGCTGCGATAAAAACATTACTCTGTTTACCTGGGGGGTGGATGCACTTGTCGGTGTATTTCCATTTGATTAGAGCTCTGTCGTTGTCAAGAACGTCGTAGTACTCTATTTTGTATTGACCTGAAAACAAGTACTTAAAAAATTCATCAGGTGATGTGACGATGTTGGTTTTAAGTAAATTATCCCTTTGTGCAAATTTACCCCACAAACTGTTAAGACACAGTTTAGCAACTTGTCTTTTTGCAGGATTTACTTCGATTTTGTTTGCATCTAAAAGAATATTCTGCCGTTCGTTATAGTCCCTGATGTAACGTTCCCTACTGTCATTATCTGTAGCCTCTGGAGGGTAACCGGACGCTTCCTGTTTGCCTTTCAAAAATGTGTGCATGTAACCTGTAAAGACGGTATCGCTGCTCTTGTCAAAATGCCACACTTCTGTAATCTTACTCACCCTGTAGCCCATTGCCAGGGCTTTGTTAAATTCGAGCGTGACCCAGACACCCGTTAGAGCTCTCGCGTCATCGTCGTGTTCACAGGACCCCTCTTGATTATTGCTTTCTGTGCATGTGCGGCAAAGTGTGAAAATTAGTTTACCGCATAAACTTTTGTAAGGCAACACAGGGAAGAAAAGACGGCGGGGTGGGTACACTGTAGCCTTGATCAGACCGTAGTAGGCCGAAGGGTCGTCAAAATCTTTGTATATGACAGTAGGATGGCCAACTGGGTAGGAGCATGTACTGTTTACATAAGGATAGAGGGATGTCACGTCTACGTAGTGGACAGTTTCATCAGAACCAGCTGTGTGTCTCAGCTTTAAAGCGCTCGTTCTTCCACCATAAAGCGCTGCGCGGGGGTAAAGAGGCTCGGGAGCATTATACCTTTGGATAAACTCTTTAACTTTGGTGTGTGATTTTTTAATTTCATCCCATTCGTGCTCTCTCATTACTACTACGACGACGCCGTGTTTTGTCTTTAACTCTTCCAGTCGTTCCTCGCTGCGCGCGTGTAATTGACCGAATCTAACCCTCCTCATAGGACATGTCTCTGCGGGGTTAAAACATTGCAAACATCCGTGGTAGAAACAACCGTGAAATTCCCATACCATTTTCACACTGTTACACTCTGCGTACCCATCAACAAAAAAACTTCCATTCTGTTTCTCACCAATGTTTAGCGCGTGCTGAATGTAGACCTTTTGATCGTAGCGCATCCACTCTAACCATTGAATTGAGGCGTTTGAGTAGCTTTTGTGATTTTGTTTGTAGTTGGTTGGGTGGGGTATCGCGAGGGTTTTAGGTTGCAGATAATTAGTGCGAAACACCTTCATGCAGGCACCTGCGATAGTGATGGATCCAAAAGGGTCTACGTTTGTGTCGTCTAAAAACTGGTCTCTAAATTTAAGACAATCCCTAGCAAGAATGTCAACATCATTTTTACAGTAGTGCACGGCTTCTTCTCTAAAGTTAAAGACCCTGTGACGTACCTCGTTATACCAAGCGTCAAATTCTTCCCTCTCCTGAACGGACATGCGCTCTACACCGTAGTCTGAGGGAGGGGGGTAGGGTCCGACGTAGTCGAGATGGTTTTCCGAGCTGAATTTGTGAGGAAAATAGCCCTTGCTCCGGTCGTTAAAACCCAATGCAGAGGGCATAGCACAAAGACGCATCGGTAGAAAGGAGAGTGAATCTATGAATTTGAGACGATACTCGGGTTCCTCGAAGCATAACAGTTTGCAACCTGTCATAAGAATCTGCCGAGGTGAAGCACCCGCTTTCAGTATACCTTTGAAAACCAGGTAACTGTCAAAGCCTCTAGCATTGTGTGCTATGAAGACGCAACCCTTGTACCTTTTACTCCTAAAGTGTGAGATGAAGTTTTTTACACAATCAGGACCGTAAAATTCTTTCTCTTCACCTTTCTGTGTTTTTGCAAAAACTAGAAATGGTTTGTGTTCGTTGTTTTCATCCGCAAAAGTTTCAAAATCATAAAAAATCAAATATGATTTATCATTGCTCGGAGCTAAAGGATTGATGTAGCACAAGTGATCACCGCCCGGATTTTTCTCGCCGCAAATGTTGCATTTTGAGCTCGGACACTCATGCACATCCCCCTTTGTACCTATTTTGTAAATTAGATGACATTGTCTGCATTTTTTTATCTCGCCGCATTTGCTTTTCACCCTCGGTGGATAGACCGTTTTGTGTCTGTTGTAACATGACACTGAACGACACGTCCTGTTACAATCGGGACAAATTAAGGACCTCACTTCTTCGGTCGGACACACTCGTTCTTCACACACGCCGCAGTAACCGATGCACCGATGGTTATGGCTATCATCACGAGGTTCGTAACAAAAATCACAAATGAATCTCACACCCACAAAGGCTTTGAGATCCTTTATCCCGTAGTAGTGGTTTTGTAGCAAAAACAGAAACAGTGGCCTGGAACGATCTGAGAATTTTGTCTCAAAATGCGTCCTGGGGTCTTTGAAAAATACGATAATTTTCCGACATAGAATTTTCTCAAATTTTTCAACGTCGTTCAAAGTGACGACTGTCTGATCGCTCAAACCGGCCATGTGTTGCATATTCTTACCGATACTCTCACACTCTTTATCAGTGAGGTCGGGGTGTATGACATGAGCTAAGCTAATGGCAAAGCATAGTTGATCTGACCGATTGTCAACAATGTATAAGAAACGTCGTTTTTTGTTTAGGATTTCACAGTCTAAAAGGTTCTCAAGTTTGCGCTTCGCTCCGCCACGTGGGTTTCTGGTTACCTGAACGCTTAGCTCTATGTTTTCATCCCCGACAATGTTACCGTTTGACTGCATTAAACGATCGAGCAAATCTTCAAAAGCGGGTTGAATGTTATCTCGCCGATCATCCACGGTAATTGTAACATGTTTGTGTACATTTTCACTAGATAATTGAAATTGTACAACATCACTACGCAAAGCGTGTGATCTCGTCTCGTTGGCCAGATCCTGAATAATCCCCATCACATCACGATAAAATGTCGCAATACTTGGGACTTCGCCTAGGTTAGGAATCGTAATTGTTCGTCTCAATCTGAGCGTGTTAAAACGTTCGTGTCTAATTTCTGCCGAATTACCGTCCGTATTAACCCTCTCAACGTGTTCATGTTCGGGGTTAGTTGTGCGGCCACCCCCCACCGATCCTCCTCCTCTCTGCGGTTGCATTTCTACATCTGTGTGTACGCAGCTCTGCAGAAGCTCTGTGGAGCTCTGGAGAGGCGTATTTATGTCTGTGTATGAGGAATATGGTGATGGAGGGAGATGCGTAGGTGAATTGCTATGCATTGAGTGTGTAGGTGAGTTCCGAATGTTTTGTATTGCTCTTTCTAGCCTACTGAGCATGTCGTGAGTTGGTGAGCTTTGTGGGGAACCCGCTATAGAGCTGTCGTTGTCAATTTGTAAGAAATCATTTTGCGGAGTAGGGGGTGGAGAGATGGTTTCTAGTAGTTGAATTAATGTCTGTATGTTTGCTGCTGAATGATACGGCAATGTTTCATCGAGGTTTTCTAACAATATTTGTAACCGGCTTAATGGATCGCAATTTGGTGACCTAAGTGGGCTTTCCCTAAACGAGTGTTCTGTGTCTTCATTGAGTTCAAATTCATTTTGCGGCGAATGTGTTGGTAGAGAAATGTTCTCCAAAAACTCCAATACACCTTCTATGTTGGGTGAATGAAACGGTGAACTTTGACCTACACCTGGGGACTGGGTAACTAAGACCTCGTCTAAGTGAAACCTATTTTGTAAATCCAACGGATCTGTAATGCTACTTAATTGGTCTACAGTTGATAATATCTCATCAGAAGCTAAACACTCATTTTCATTTTCATCCATATCTAAAGAAAAATTCTATACATAGTATGTCGTTAATCGTTTATTTGTACGCTATGAAACAGAAAAAAATTCTGCAGCTGGTTAGATAACATTATTGCTGTTTTTCACAGACATTTTTGAAGACTGAAATCAGATCTCCTACGATGCTACAAAGCGATTGCAGAAGAATGGGGTATTGCACTTGATGTTGTTGTTGTTGTGCGCGATTTCTTACTCTGCGTTGGTGACGCAATCCATTCGTAGCCTGAGGCTGGCTTTGATCCACGGCTTCCGTTGTCTGTGGTGGTTTCTGGGGGTTCTCGTTCACCCTTTCGTTGGATTCTGTAAATATAGAAAAAAAAGAAAGGTCACATGATATTGTCAAATGTATACCTTAACACATTACTGTTATTAACACACAATTATTATTATAACGTACCGTTAAACAATCTTTTGACTACGGTTGATCTTTTCTGGCGAATCTTGCGTTGACGCGGAAGTCTCACAGGTGCTCTTTGGAGCTGAAGCAATGCATCACTTCGTGGCGTAGCTTGTCTCGGGCTCGATGATTGTTTTCTGGGCTTTGGAGTTGATGTTGCAATCGGGTGGATTTCAGCTTGCGTGACGTTGCGTTTTGTTGCAGGCAAAGTTTGTGGCTTCACGTTGATTGCTGTAAAAAAAAAAAAAAAAAAAATATTAACGATATTTTATAATAAAACAATTTATCCCTGCATTTCAGCACATATACCTTTCTTCCTTTTCAGACGGTTCGCACCCGAAACTGCTTTAGATCGAGGCTGAGTTGGTACAACATTCATAGGTGATTCCAAATTTCCGAAGAATACTGCCGGGTTATGATTGTTGATTGAAATAGAGCGTGCGGCCGCTTCTGCTTCTTCAATCTCGGTTATAGCATTACCAAGGCTGTTGTCCGAAACTTCATGTAATAATTCAGCCCTGGCAGTGAAATTTGTGAAAACATAAAAAACGAATTACAAACAAAAATACATATCATTCATGCTTACTGAAAACAATTTAGAAAAAAGAAAAATAATTAATATTTACCGATATCCGTCTGCGTTAATTGTATATCCTGAAGTTCTTGAACGGTCACTAAAAGCAAGAAGTGAATAGTTTTAAACAAATGTTAACAACAATCAAAAAACAATAATAATCGTTACTCACCGGGGTAGATGTGCTTGTCCCTTGCGTGAACTCTGGCTTTTAAAAAAAATAAGAATGAAACGTTGAAAATGTGAAAACGCAGTTTTGTAACGCAGATGTTTAAAATTGTAAAAACACATTACCAGCCATTCTAGTTCTGTTTCAATCTGACCTCGGTGTTTTGCGATGTGTTGCTCTTCTCTCTCTTGTCAGCAGAGTGGTGGTCCTGAAGCTGTTTCACTCTCGTATTTATCCTAAACCATGACCCTAGTGTGTGAGTGCGTGCGTGCGTGCGTGCGTGCGTGTGTGCGCGTGTGTGCGTGTGTGCGTGCGTGCGTGCGTGCGTGTGCGTGTGCGTGCGCGTGCGTGTGTGCGTGCGCGTGCGTGTGCGTGTGTGTGTGTGTGTGTGTGGGAGCGTGTGGCATAGGCATAGAAAAGTTCATCAGAGGAGGTCGGTGTAGGTGAAGGAATGTTTTTCCTTAGTAATTCATAGCCCACGAACTCATTACCTTAAAGTGACCTTCGAGATCATTACAGACTTTAACACCATAAACAGAAACATACCTTTATCATTTGTTCTAATTTTACTTTAACCGATTGCTTTTGAATTTCTTCAAATTA